>NC_134710.1:209890691-210113191 GCF_043290135.1 Rhipicephalus microplus
ATACTGTCTGGTGCGCATGTCCAGGGTCTTTTCGATAGTGGTCGCTTCTGCTACAAATTCTTGGACGGTTATCGGTGGGTTTCTCATCAGTCCCGCGAAGAGCTCCTGTTTGACCCCTCGCATGAGGAAACGAACTTTTTTCTCTTCAGGCATGTCTGGATCAGCGTGACGGAATAGTCGGGTCATTTCTTCTGTGAAAATGGCGACATTTTCATTTGGTAGCTGAACCCGAGTGTCTAATAAAGCAGCGGCCCTCTCTTTGCGAGCGACGCTCGCGAACGTTTGAAGGAATGCGCCGCAGAAAACATCCCACGTTCGGAGCGTGGACTCCCTATTTTCAAGCCAAGTCCTTGCGGTGTCTTCCAAATAGAAGAACACACGACGCAGCTTTTCGTCATGGTCCCAGTGGTTGAGGGCGGCCACACGGTCGTATGTCTCCAGCCAGGACTCCGGGTCTTCGAACGATGACCCATGGAAAATTGGTGGTTCCCTGGGTTGATGCATGACCATCGTGGGCTGGGACGCTGCGGTTGTCATTGTCGCTGCAGTCGCGGTCATGGCCTTCGTCTTCCGCGCCTTGTCTGGTAGAATCCCGTACTCCGGTGGTAGCCCTTGCTGTCGGCGGCTTGTTCGCTGCTCCTGGTTGGTGTCGGTGTCTTCTCCGCGACGTGGGCTGGGTTCACGGCTTGACGGGGGCGTCCGGTACATGAACAAAGCAGCACCTCCACCAGATGTCACGGGGTCGTGACGTGGCCGAAGACAGGAGACTTCGTGTTAGGATTTAACTGTTTATTTGGGCGAACCTGTGCCCGGTAAACTGAAAGTCCAATTACAGCAGCAGTCTCGCACAGATAGCAGTCTCGGACTGATAGCGGCGAACGGAGCGTCGGCCTTCGATCAACAACTCACAAGCGGCGAAGCGCGTCGGCATTTATACTCTTGCCGTCGAATGTTCTAGCGTTATCGCTGGCGGTGGCGTAGCTTCCAGAACAATCTGTACCGTTCGCACAGTGGGCGTGATCTTATCGAAATGATCTACTACAGTCCGGAACCTTCTAGAAAACTGCAGGCGCGGTTTGCGCTGAGAATCGTGCGGTGTTTTCGGACGATAACAAAAACTTGGGAAATGGAACGTGGCAATATGATAGAAAACGTTATGATCACCTTTCAAAAGCTTGTAATAAAAAAGCACTGTTCAGTTTCATGAGATCACGTAAAATGATGCCATCTCCAAATATTATAGGGTTTGAGATTAGGTCCTCGGAAGAACCAAAAAAAATGCTAGAAATCATGGCTAAAGGCCTGGAGTGTAGATTTACATCAACTAAGCCTTACGATCTACAAAAACCAGCGCTAAGGATTGAAGTTACTGAAGTTACAGAGGAAGAGTTAGCACAAGTGATACAAGGTTAGCCCTCATCAGCTCCTGGTCCGGATGGAATCACCGCTGCTATGATAAACACTTTATTCAAATTTTCACCTTCTGACCTACTAAACACTGTAAATTATTCGTTAAATAATGGCTGGATTCCTTATGAGTGGAAATTAGCTAAAATAGTGCCGATACAATTAAGACAAGGATTCGGATATGTCATAGAAAACATTCGACCCATTTCTCTTACATATAATATGGTGAAGCTCGTTGAAAGAGTGCTCCATAAAAGAATTATAATATGGATGGAGGAAAATTCGATATTAAACCCAAATCGAATTGGCTTCAGAACAGATTGTTCAATCTAGTGTGCACACGCATATTTAGAAAGCCGCATTAAGCTTGATCGCAAAAGAAGACAACATGCGGCACTTGTGACATTGGATATAGCTAAGACATACTATAGTATAGAACATTCAGTTTTATTGGACATATTAGAGAGCCACAATCTCCCAAAATATATAATGGCGTGGGTGAGGAATTTTTTGAGAGGGAGAGTTCTATTGTTTTAAAGATGGGTGCGCATCGTCAAAAGTGCAAATTAACACGCGGTGTCCCCCAAGGCGCTGTATTATCGCCAGTTCTATTTAACAACTTAATGAGCACATTCCCGCATTGCCAGGACGTGAAGGTGTTTGTATATGCTGATGATATTGCATCTTTAACGGCACATAGTGACATATATTCTTTATATCAATATCTACAGAGATATGTCAATATGCTGGAGAGATGGCTAGATGCAGTCTGCATGAACTTAAATTTATATAAGAGTGCAGTATTGATATGCCCGTTATCCGATCCAATCTCAATTTCAATATGTTATAAACAAGAGCCCATTCCGCAGGTGTAATCCCTTAAATGTTTAGGAATAATTTATAATGGCGACCTAAACTTCACTCCCCACATAGAAAGCATGGCATCTAAAGCGCAACGCGCCTTAGCAATTCTTCGCAGACTGAGCAGCCGTTGATATGGTCTACGCAGAAGCACAATGGTGATGATATATAAAATGTATATGCGACCAATGCTAGAGTTTGGGCGCGTATTGTCTCAGGTGGTCCTGATTACAAAATAAAGCCTCTGGTTATGCTTGAACGAGAAGCCGTGAGATTGTGTCTAGGACTTCCTAGGTTTGTAACAAACTATGTTTTATATCAGGAAGCACGATTACCTACATTGCCTTGCCATTTTCGTATCCTAACGATTACGACGTTTCTGAAATTTCATAGCTCTGCGCCAAAACGATCTGAATATGCTTTTATATATGACGCAGACACCTTTTTTTTTTGCCCATTGGCCACGGTTTCGAACACCTCAAATTGCTTTTGTCCAGAAACAACTAGATAGAATAAATGTAAAAATTTGATATGTGATTGCGGCGCACGTTACAAATCAAAATCTTAAGATAGAATTCGATGAGATTTTTTCCTCTAAGCCCAAATTACAAGCCAATAGGTTCTTAAATAGCCGAGTGCAGTATTATCTTGCACACGCAGAAATGAATAATATTATAGCCACAGATGCTTTAGTAATGGATGAAAAGACAGGTGTAGGTATATACTCCCATTCGCTTGACTGGTCTTTTTCATTAAGATTGCCGGATTTCACCCCACTTTTTGAAGGTGAACAATTGGCAAGAGTTCTAGCGCTGCGAAAGCTACCTTTGAATGCTGATAACGTAATCATAATCACGGATTCCCTGTCAGTATGTACGTCAATTACGGCGTCAACAAAATCGATGGCCTTAAAGACGCTCCTTATGCTAGTCCCTCCTCAGCTGCACGTACTGAAATTAGTATGGGTATCTGGTCATCGCGGCTTAGAAGTAAATGAGATCGCCGATTCTCTACCAGGAGCAGCATTGGAAGGGCCAGTACTATCAGTCCTTCCCGAAGTGGCCACTATAACTGCGACAAGATACAGAAAACATGCGCTTCATGCAGACGCTATAGAAGCAATAATGTTAACACCAGAATTTGTTCACTTAATATTTCCATGGAAAATTCATTATTGTCCTACAAGACAGTTGGAAACCATAATAACCAGATTTCGATGTCGTGTCCCCCCGTTAAATTTCTATTTACATAGGGCTGGTCTGGCGATATCACCGCTATGCAACTTTTGTTCAGAATCGGAAACAATAGAGCGCTATTTTTTATTTTATCGCCGATACAAATTGCTCAGAAAAACACTCTTAGTCCTCCCATTCGCTAGCCTGGGGCTGAACTTCACTGTAGAAAATACCCTTTGTTTCGGTGCTTGCGATCTGGTCTTCAGCCACGAGAACGTTTTCTATGCCGTTTGCAAGTACCTTAATTAAAGTAAAAGAAACAATCTTTTGATTGCGTGATTATAATTCCTGAAAAAAATCCAACATACACAAGAGCGTTGTTTAACCATGCTTATTCCTATTCAAGGTAATGAATAATTGTCTTTTCTGAACGAGTGAAAAACAACTATTGCCCTCCTTTCGTTCTGCCTAGGGCGTCTTTTCTTTTTTCTTTCTTTTTTCCGGGAGGCGGGGGGTTCGATATCAAAAAGAATCTTACGAAATTAAGTCATCAATTCTTGGCCGATCCCCCTGAGTGGGTACGAGCCATTGCTGTGGAATCATCATCATCAACTCTTACAACGCCTGCGGCTGCAGTTACGACAGTCGGTAGCATTCTTCAGCTGCATCGATCCCTTCGTTTTTATCTGTCTGGTCTGTATTTGTGCCTCTGAGGAGCGGAACAACAAGCAGCAGGATGGACGATGAGTTAGCGCAGAAAGCCGACAGCGAGGGAACGCCGCAGGTCGTACCTTCAGCGATGCAAGTGTTGGCTCGTCTTCCAGCGCTGAAGATCAGGCGTGACGCGATGATGCACAACATGCACCAAGAAAGACATGTCCCGGCCTCGACAAGGTTCGAGCAGTACCCGTTCGTTATGCATAGGATGCCTTCGATGTCGACGCTGATCGCTGAGATCATGCAGTCTGTCAGCGTAGAGGAGCGCAAAGTGCGGCGCCTGGAAGCAAGAAACAAGGCCTTACGCCGCGAAAACAAGCGACTCTTGCGGAAACTTACCCGTTCGCTCCAGGGGCCGCGTGCCATCCAGATCCCTTCAGATCTACTCCAAACCTGCGACCAAAAGAACTTGGATGCCGAGTGTAGCCACGGGTCGATGGCTAGTGATTCACCTTCGGGCGCTGAATTCGATGGTGGCGTCGTGGTCAGCATGCATCAGAAGGCCAAAGACTGTATACAACAAGGGTGCCGACACTACCTCGGGAGACGAGAGCATGGGCGTGGACTAGGACACCGGAAGCCGGGAGGAAGAGGGGGCTTGAGCCCCCCCCTTTTTTTTTCAGAAGAAACGACCTGTGGTTTTGTGACATCCGTGAAATAAAAACAACCTGGAACTGCTGCCTTTCTCATTGCTACTTAAACCATGTACACAACTAATGGGACTATTTGCAGTTATTTTATTGCTGTAGATTTGTGTAAAACACAAAGAAAGCTGCTTTACTTATTCAGCGAATCCCAATTACCACAAGACATTTTCTCTCAACCTAATTTAAAAGTTTGCAGAGTAAAAAACTCGCCAGGTCTGCTTAGAACACATGGCACAATAATTGAAATCTGAAAGAGGGGCCTTTCCAGAGCCAGTTGTAGACTCTCTTTGGAAAAATATTACAAGTACGCGTGCAAGACACCAACAACGCCATAAACCGCTGTAACTTTCTTGGTAGAAGGAAAGCACCCCCTATGCCATTATTCGTCATTCTGCGTATAAGCAAGGTGAAACCGTTAAACACCTACGAAGTGTTAAATTCATTTAGTACTGGGGTGATGACGAAATAAAGTAAGGTTGAACATTAGGGAATGGCTTACCGGCTGGAGTGGTTGCGGCAGCGTATAACTACCGCGCGAAATATGCTAGTTTAACTCTAGAAGCATTTCAGACCCGACTCTTCGCCGACTTTCTAAAGTGGGCCGGAAAAATCATGGATCATCATCATCGCGTTCTTCGAACATTGAAATGCAATGTGCTCATGAAAGTGATAGTAACGGCTAATTAGCACTAATGTTCTAGCCCTGCTAATATCTGGAATTGTGTGAATTTTTAGAAATGTAGGCTTCCTCTTTATTTTTTATTTTTTCATGTGCAATGGTCAAATAGGCTCGGAAGGACACTTTGAAGTGTACATATAGCTGATACTTTGTCATTTCTCGTCCATATACGCAATACCTTATCAACAAGGCTGAACTTTATGTATTTTAAAAAAGCCATTGCCGTGTTATAGAGTGTGTGTAGTAGATCCTTGAATGTGTGGTCAACACCCACGTTGGGGCACTAACCATATAGACGAGGCATTCCGATACTCTATGCCGGCGTTTCGATTCTTTCACATCGTATAAATCTTTGTTCATCGCGCGCACCCAGTTAAAGAAAAAATCTGATAACACGGCTTAATTTTCAAGGTGCTATTTCGTTTTCGAATTAGCTCTGCAAGGGATGCTAAAGACAAAAAAGCGAAGTCCAGCGCGCCTCTTACAACGCCTGCGGCTGCAGTTTCGAGAAACCATAGCGTTCATCAGCTGCATCGATCCCTTCGTTTTTATTTGTCTGGTCTGTATTTGTGCCTCTGAGGAGCGGAACAACAAGCAGCGGGATGGACGACGAGTTAGCGCCCAAAGCCGACGGAGAGGGAACGCAGCAAGTCGTACATTCAGCGATGCGAGTGTTGGCTCGTCTTCCAGCGCTGAAGATCATGCGTGATGCGATGATGGAACACATGCGACAAGCAAGACGTGCCCTGGCTTTGAAAAGCCTCGAGCAGTACCCGTTCATTATGCATGCGATGCGTTCGACGTCGATGCTGATCGGTGAGATCAGGCAGTCTGTCAGCGTAGCGGAGAGCCAAGTTGGGCACCGGGAAGCAAGCAACAAGGCCTTGCGCCGCGACAACGTGCGACAATTGCGTTCTATATTCTCAGCCTCAACCGACTTACATTACTTTTGCAATAATTTTAATCTTGATATTATAATTCTTCAAGAAACTTGGCTCACAGCAGATAAAAATTTCCATGTTGCAGGTTTTCGTTCTTTTCGATTAGATCGCCGATCACGTGGTGGTGGTTTAATGATCCTTGTATCAAGTAAATTATACCATAGGGTGAAAGTTTCTTTCAGTATGTTAGACTTGAATTGTGAAATATTAGCATTAGACTTGTGTCTCCCTGGATACCACCCTTTTTCAATTGTAAATTGTTACTTCCCCTCCGGTGTGCAAAGTACGCGTTATCTTGACAGCGTTTTGGTAGCATGTAGAAAGGCAATTGTACTCACAGGAGACTTTAATTCACATCATTTGTCTTGGGGTATAAGGACAGATTCTTGTGGGAGGCGACTGTGGGAATGGACTATTGATCACAACCTCTCCCGTCTGAATAAAGGTCATGTAACATTTGTCCGAAGTCAAACTAGCTCAGTATTGGATTTAACGTTTTGCTCCAATGCAATCAAGGTTTTTTCATGGGCTGTTCTGGATTCGGCAACTAACAGCGACCATCTTCCTGTAGTTTTTGACATCACTTGTCCAACAATAACTTTAGATTAGCCAAAACGCACATACATCAACCATAGCAAATTTCAAGCCTGCCTCCGTTCTGCCATTTCCAAGCTTGGAAATGCCAGTACTAAGGAGATTGCATCTACGATTGGTTCAATGCTGGAGGAATCTAGAAACATTCCGAATTTTCTATTCAATCCAATAAACGATCCTCCTCTCGTTGATGGAACGATGAGTGTACGCGCGATTATAAAAGACGAAAAGCCGCTTGGAAAAAACTTCTTCTCAATCAAAGCCCAACAAACTGGAAGGACTATCGATTCCTTGCTGGCGTATTTAAGCTTACAGTGAACCGCGCGAAAGAAGAATACGAGAGTAGACATTTTGATTATCTTTCTAAATCGAAAAATAAGCGTGCTTTGTTCGCTTATCTTCGGACAAGAAAAGTACTGCCAGCACCTTTAACGTTGCAGTCATGTTTCTTGACGCCGGAAGAAATGAACACCTCCCTAGAAGACATAGCGCAAGGTTTAGAACGCCGCTTCACTGCTAATTTTTTGGCTATTCAGTCCGTTCTGGTTAACTTGCATGAATTTCCAGAAGTTTCTTTAGCTGACTTGAGTCAGACAGTATTATGCTTACCGGGGACGACTCCCGGACCAGATGGGATTACGAACTCTATGTTGAAATGTTTACTCCAGGAATCACCTAATCTTTTGCTAGAACTAGTGAATTATTCGTTAGGGAACGCATGGATACCTCCGAAGCGGAAACTTGCCAAAATTGTATTGTTGCTAAAAAATGAAAATTATGCATACACGTTGGATAACATAAGACCGATCGCACTGACATCAAACCTAGTGAAATTGGTTCAGAGAATCATCAATATACGAATTAATGAACTTATTACCTCTAGGTCAATTCTAAGTCCCTGTCAAATTGGGTTCAATTTTTACAAATAAACCAAAAACAAGAATAAAAGTAGTGCAATCAATGTGAAAACATACAAAACAACATATAAAAATTGTCAAAGGAGAAATTTAAAAAAAAACTATTAATAGGACAGCTAGTGCCACCTATCATTAGAATGTCAAATTATTGCCGCGGTCGCTAGGAGGTGAAAGCGGGGATCAACCATCTACCCTTATCTCTCTTTTCGCCAATTTTTCCAAGACACGGCGCCTTGCTCCCTTAGGGGTCCAAAATTAGCGTCTGCTTTTTCCTTTTCTATACCATCACTGAGTAGTTATTGACACGATATGACCAAATAAATAAAGATCGCAAGGTGTACGAATCAGTGGCGGAGCTTGGGCACATAACAGTGGTTTGAAACGTTCCAAAAATGGGTCCGGCAGCATGAACTGTTCTTAGCACTGTCTCGCCCCAATGACTAATTTTACAAACAAGATATTTTCAAGTGCTTCCAAACCCTCCGAGATTTGTTTTCGTGAGGCGCGCATACCTTAGACTGCTAAAAGCCATCACTGCTGAAAGCCGGCACATTCTGTTTCCCCTTCAAACTTTCTGAGAGGGACACGCACAGCTTGCAGAGCGACATAGGGGCCACTATACAACAGCATCACCCTCCCGCTTTTTTTCTCATTTCTTTATGAGTAAAGCACACCTTGCTTTTTTTGGCAAAAAGAAGGGGCGCGAGAGTTCTGCTGATGCACATCCACAAATATCTGGAAGCTAAACAACGATTAAGCACCCAAGGGGGAGAACAACCTGGCTCATAGAACAACCTGGCAACCCTGTGGCCCCTTCTTTGAGTACAGGTAGTGTCACCAGTGTCACGGCAACTGACACCTTCGCCCTTTCTCCTGTGGAACTCACCACGTCAGCTGAAATTCGCTCTCTCTGCGAGCAGGATTTCTCTCGCACCAAACTGGAACGGCTTCTCCTTAGAAGGCGCAGGCGCGGCACTCCTGGTCTAGACAGAATCACAAAACAAATGCTGAGAAACCTGGATGCCTCCCAGCACCCTTTCTTGTTGGATGCATTCAACAGAGTTTTCTCCAGTGCTGTCCCCCAAATCAGTGGCGCTCCGCTACTGTGATCCCTGTCCTAAAGCAAGGCAGACCACCACACTCGGCCAAGTCATATAGACCCATCTTTCATACCTCAATGGCGGGCAGAACAATGGAAGAGATCGCCTTTTATCGACTGCAGAGGATCGCCAATACTCGCAACGCTTTCCCACAAGGACAGTGCGAATTCCGGCCTCACCACGCGACAGCTGACTGCATCACCACGATCGTGAGCACCCTCGAGCAAGCTCTACACGATGAAGAAATTGATACTTTACTCCTCCTTGACATACAGTCGGCGTTTGACTTGCTCCCCCACACGTCCTCATCAGTGCTGTGCGCGCGCTCAGTGTCGAGGGCAAACTCTTGAACTATGTTCAGGCGTTCCTCACTGACCGGACGTTCACTGTGCACGTGGGCAAGGCGACACGTGCGCTACGTCTAGTCAGCTGCGACTTCCCACAACGCAGCGTCCTCAGCACGTTTTTGTTTATTTGGTACTCACACCACTCACCAAGTGCCTTCCAGAAACGGTTCTGTTACCTGTGCGCTCGGTTGTGTACGCCGACGACGTCGCTCTTTATTTGCGTGGACCACCCCGTAAGTGCTCAGCGGTGCGCGTTTGTACGCAGGAGGTTCTCCAGTGTGTGGCCACCTTCGTTAGAAGCATCGGCCTCACAATCTCGGCGCCGAAAATTGAGGCCCTCGTCGTTCGCCCTCGTGCTGCGGCCCGACGACGTCTCGAGAGTTTTCAGCTAGACGGTACGCCGATAGTTTGGCGCAGCGACATCCGCTACCTCAGCCTCAAAATAGACAATCACTTCCGATGGTTTCCGGTGATGCGGCACGTATGCCAGACGATGCGTCGCGTTGAATCAGCTGTGCGCCATCTACTCGCCCTTGGCAACGGTTGCCCCGCTGCCCCACCGCCTTTGCCTGCACTATATTACACGTTCCTTCCTTCAACCATTGTTATCACCCCGTTACACCATGTTCAGCGCAAACCACGTCTACGGTGTTAGAAAAGTTTCAAGGCTGTAGTAGACCATTTTCTTAAGATTACGCCCACTTCATGAGCCTTTCAGATTATTCTGGAACGTTCAGATTATTCTGAAAAGCATTTAAAGAACTAAAACGACGCCTGCAGACGCCTCCGTTACTTGCGAATTTCGACGAATTTGCCGAAACAGAAATACATACAGACGCAAGCAGTGTAGGACTCGGCGCCGTTCTTGTGCAGAGTACTGATGGACAAGAAAAGGTCATCAGTTATGCTAGCCGGTCCCTATCGAAGGCAGAGGCCAACTATTCTACAACAGAAAAAAAGTAGTGCCTTGCAATCATCTGGGATACATCAAAGTTTTGCCCCTACCTCTAGGGCAGGCCTTTCAAATTTGTGAGCGACCACAATGCCTTGTGTTGGCTGGCAAACTTGAAAGAGCCGTCGAGTCGCCTCGCAAGGGGGAGCCTGATACTGCAAGAATTCAACATTTCCGTCGTTTACAAGTCTGAAAGAAAGCACTCCGACGCCGATTGCCTGTCTCGTGCCCCCGTCGAACCACCACCTAAGGACGACACGGACGATGACTGCTTCTTTGCAACAGTAAGTGCCAACGACTTCGCCGAGCGACAAAGAGCAGACACGGAACTCTGAACCCTTGTTGAATACTTCGAGGGCAAGGCCACTGTTTTTCCAAAAGTATTCAGAAGAATTATTGAGTCGTTTTTTTTTTTTTTTGCGGAACGCCGTTTTCCTGAACAAAAGCTTCTCGCCACTTCAAACCGACTGCCTCATCGTAGTACCTTAAGTGCTACGTCTAGAGGTTCTGGATGCTCTGCACGACGACCCAACCGCTAGACGCCTCAGTGTTTCCCGTACGCTTGCAAGAATACAAGTACTACTGACCACACCTCTCCGCCGACGTCATTGTTATATGAAGACATGCCGGGACTACCAACGACGAAAGACACAGCCTACTAGGCCAACCGGACTTCTCCAGGCCATCGAGCCACCTCGCAAGCCATTCCAGCAAATCGGCATGGACTTACTGGGGCCGTTCCCTACATCGAATCCCGGGAACAAATGGATCGTCGTAGCTACCGACTATCTCACGCGCTACGCCGAGACAAGGGCCCTGCCACCGAGGTAGCAAAAGTCTTCGTCGACAACATCGACCTGCGTCACGAAGCTCCTCAGGTCCTCAATACAGACAGAGGTACGGCCTTTACGGCGGACCTAACTCTGGCGATTCTAATGTACAGCCAGACAAGTCACCACCGGACCACCGCCTACCATCCACAGCCCAGTGCCCTCACGGAGCATCTTAATAAGATCATCGCCGATATGCTGGTCATGTACGTCGAGGTCAAGCACAAGACGTGGGATGAAATTTTTACGTACACGACCTTCGCGTACAATACGGCCGTCCAAGAAACGACGCAGATGACGCCGTACTATTTGGTCTATGGAAAGAGCCCGGCAACGACGCTCGACGCTACGCTTCCAAACGTTGCTGAGGAAGAGAACCTCCACATCACTGCCTACCTTCAGCGTGCGGAAGAAGCTCGTCAACTCGCCCGCCTGCGCATCATGAATCAGCAGGCAACCAACAGCCGCCGTTACACTCTTCGACGAAGCTTCGAGCAGTACCAGCTCGGGGACCGTGTTTGGGTATAGACGCTGATTCGCCGACGTGAACTCAGTGAAAAACTTTTGCGACGGTACTTCGGACCGTACAGAGTAGTTCGACGTCTCGGCCCACTAGACTACGAGGTTGTTCCCGATGGCATTACGAACTCTCAACGACGCCGTGCACGACCTGAAGTCTTCCATGTCGTGCGCCTCAAGCCACTTCATGCGCGAACCTGAGGACTGTTTTTTGGTAATGTGCTTGTACTTGTGGTTTATTTTTATTTTTTTGTACTTTAGTTTTTTTGTTACAGCATCGGAACGATGCCTTTTTGAGAGGGGGGCAATGCCACGTTCATTCCCTTAAGTATTGTTATCGCCCCATTACATTATGTTCAGCGCAAACCGCGTCTACGGTGTTAGAGAAGCTTCGAGGCAGTACTAGATTGTTTTCTTAAGATTACGCCCACTTCATGACCCTTTCAGATTATTCTGGAACTTACTTCGGCGCTAGCGATAACGCTAGAATGTTCGATGGCAAGTGTATAAATGCCGACACGCATCGCCGCTTGTCAGTTGATCGAAGGCCAACGCCCTGCTTGCCGCTATCAGTGCCAGCTTCTTGCTGTAATCTGACTTCCCCTTTACGTGGCTATAAGTTCGGCCTGTATGAACAGTTCGTTATTCGACCTGCAGTCTGCTTATTTCGTTCACGTCACGACCCCGTGACAATATACGAAGCGACGGCTCTCTCTACCGTGAACTACGCACTTACGCACTGCTGATCTGCAAACTACAAGCACCACAGTGACGACTCATAGACCAAGACCACTGCTATGCCGTCCGTATGTGCCACGGAACGCCTAATAGCTTTCGTGTGGCCGAGACACTCGCGGAAGCTCGCACGTGGTCTGCGCCGCTCACGGCGGACCTGCGTGCACTGTGCCGCTTCGAGCGTTTCCAGAGGGCACCCGATTCTGGCCCCCTGCTCGCGCGGTTACGTGCTGTGTCGAATTCACATGTCGGCCAACTCCTGCACGTCTACGATGGCATTGTGGCTGGTGGTGGTAGTGCTTAGAAGAGGCAGAAGGCACCTAATTTCTGCAGCCCGGTAGGGAGCACGGCGCAGTGCCTAGGCGTCGTGGCTGACGATCCCACGCACCCTTCTCGCTGGCCGCCCCCTCATTGGCGAGAGCCCCTTCGGTGAACCTGCACTTTTCGGGAGTGCGATCGAAGCGCCACACCCCACTCAGTGCCATGACGCAGGAGGTTGCGGCGCGAATGTACGGGGACCTGGCCGAAAGGACGCAAGTGTTCACTGATGGGTCCGTCTTGCGGGAACGCTCTGCTGCGGCCGCCTGCTTACCCCCTCAGCTTGGCACGGTGCGACAGTACCGCTTGCCGTATGGGTACAGTGTACTAGAAGGATAGTATGGGGGACCAGCGCTGGATAGGTGGTGCGCCGAAAAAGAGCACCTGGCGGAGAGTCACGACTCAACTCAGCTCCTCGCGCACAGACGACCGGCCGCAATGTGCCACTCTGAAAGCACGCGCGTGCGCCGCTGCCGCGCTTCATTTTGGAACGAACAGCTCAAAACCAATGCGCCAGCCAATAATACTGCACTGTGGTTTAGAAAAATAACTTTGTCCGAAGGCTGCACTCACATAAAAGGCCCCAAAAAGCGGAGAAAGTCGCTGCGAATCGGACTGCGTCTATGCATAAAGTAGCGAATGGACAGTGCTGTGCCGTGATGGCCGCTCCCTTGTCCTCATTTTCTGGTTACGTGCTGGGTTTTGGACTAATGCTATAGTAATGGCTGACATGCTCTTATTCATAAGTCCGTGCTGCAACGATACCACACTGCCAACATCTGCAGTAAAACAAAAAAACAAAAGCAGAGTAAGTGGTAGCTGCGTCATTTTTTCTGGCATCGTTTGTACGCCCTGTCCGCGGTATGTATGCACGGGGACGTTGATCAACCAAATCACCGTAGCAGCATAGAACGTGTAGTGTCGCACTACTATTCTTGAGGGTGCGGAATATATTAGCGACCACGGCGGCTGCCCTTCGACGGGGGTGAAATATAAAAAAGAACACCCGTGAACCAAATATATGTGCACATTGAAGAACCCAGAGCGGTCACAACCTTAATACGCACACTACAGCGTACCTCAAAATTATATCTTGTTTGACACATGTAAGCCTAGCAATTATTGATGTTGAACAGACACCTTCATTTTAGGCCGACACAGGCAAGTGGAAAAGCTGGAGCTGTGTTGTTATAGGCGAACTAAACAACGAGTAAAAATCAAAGACATTCGATACTTCTCTAGCGAGGCAAAAATTTTGATGTTACTATAGCCATGGCAGCCAGTGAGAAAAACGCTTACCGCACCGGCTGACTCCAGAAAGCTAAGCTTCGAGTAGTGCACTGCGTTGTTCATAACAAGAACATTGTCTTTTGCACAAACTAAGTTAAACAGTGGCATCTCTACATCGAGAGTTCACCGCGAGAGTATCTTTCATAACAGCTCAGAGGCGTAGGTGAGCGTGGCCCTGGACAAGTCTTGTGGACAAAGCAGCTTTCCTCTACACGCAACTGATTTCAAAAAAAAACAAAAAAAACAAAAAAGACTACCTGCTTATTGTATCATTCACTTCACGCGATGGCATCGGAGTTTGGTCGTGGTGGTGGTGCTCAGATGAATGGACGCATAAAAACTTTGTTAGTCCTAAAGTGCACGACTCAACGATCAGCAGGCCAGATGAAAAAAAAAAAGTGTACATGGGCCGTATGTTGCATAAAACACTCGTTTTATTTCCGGCAAAACGCCGTTCAAACTCGAATCTTCGGCCCTGGTTTATATTGGGGGCTTTCTTCACTATCGAATAAATATAGCAGGCACGCACCGTTCGATTAAGACACGAACCCGACAGCACTAGACAGGAGATCGAGAGCGGAATTTCGCTTGCCTGACCGCTTGGATACAATGCCGCCTCCTTTTTCAACGTCCTTCCTTTCCTCTATACGTCCTCCCTCTTTTTTATACATTGTTCCACTTGAATACGCAGCAGTACTGCCAGCACCCTTTGGTTTTGTTACGGTGACGCGCACGCACCGCCTCTACCATCCGCCGCTCTCATCTGCGGGAGCAGCTGGGAAGTGCGCGCTCTCACCGCCTGGGTGGTCGTGGAAACTCCAGCACTGGTTCCCTATTGTGCATCGTCCACAACATCTGAGCTAGTCGGGCTTTTGTTGGCTGCCGACCTCCTACGCGAGGCACCAGCCGTCACGAGCGCAGCAATATTATGCGATTCAAAACCTGCCCTAAGTCAGCTCTCGAGGAAGGATGATGATGAATCAACATTTATTGGGCCCAACATTGTTATAGGTCCCAACGCTGCTACCCTAGTTGCGGGACCCGTATGTATCCAGCAGCTCCTGGCACCTGTCCGTCAGTGCACGCTGAGTCGGTAGGGCGGGGCTGGATAACAAGGTCTCCCATCGCTCAAGGGGTGCGGGATTCGGGGTGTCGAGGGAAAGGGGAGGTGAGGGTTACTTAATGCGTGTTCGGTTGGACGTTTTCGAGCGCTCTGGAAGGCTCTCAAAAGTGGCTGCGACATCGGTTGGTAGAATTCAAGCGCTCGGACTACTTTGTGTTGGTTGTTTCAGAGCGTCAGCCTCCGATTCAGAGCGCTCCCAAGCACTCTGACTTCGAAGTGAGAGCGAGGCACGATCTGACCGGAAGGACAGATCACGTGACACAAGCCGGCCAATCACGTAGCTGCCGGCAGGTGAACCAGGTGAGGAGCGCGGGCGTGCATTTCGGAAGGGGGCATTGCCGGGCGCGTAGTACTTCATGCACGTGCATTGTTAGTGGCGTTTTTGGGCGTGAGTGGGGCTAATTCACATATACGAAGCCATAAATGCATCACGTTGATTAACGAGGCGGCTAGCGAAGGCGATGGAAACGTCAGTGCTGTCAATACAGCAGCTTGCAAACAGCCCCGTGATTTGCCTTGAAGATAGCAGCTAGGACGAATACGATCGCCAGACTTATGTGCTGAGCTCGGAAGGCTTCCGCTACATTCAGAAATGTCAGAGAGAGCTAAAGTAAGAATATCAGAGAAGTAAAACATGTCAGAGTTATCCACCAAACTGATCGGCCCCATTTGTTGACGCGGCGCAGGCGCAGCACTTTTTACACGGCAGCTTCCCGCGCTGGCAGCAGGGTGGCGCTACAGGCGCGCTGCTCTGGGCACTCTGAGATTGCCGATGTATTCGGCTGGTACGCTGCCTCTCACGCCCCGATTTGGAGCTGTCTCTGCATCTGGCGACTCTGAGTCAGAGGACCAGAGCGGCCAACCGAATGGGCCTTAAGTTCTGTGCACTCTGCAAGATGTACGGCAGGGTGCCATTTTCTACTTTGCAAAATGGACAGAGCGTGTCGTGTTCCGCAGGGTACCTGTGGTTCAGGAATACAGGATGCGCAAGCGATCCCGCTCGCGCTCGACGCAATATTGTCTGTTGTTTCCTGGTTAGGTCGAGGTGCGGTTCTGGTAGTCTGCACCTTTCCTCTCGGTACATCTGGGTAATGCCCCGATGGCTGATAACCAGTGTGGTAGCTTTTCCAGCTTATGCTCGGCCCGGATCGACATTTCTCGGGAATGATAGTCGGCAATGGTGTTGCCTGCTACCTGCGAGTGAGCCGGGACCCACACGAGCTCTACGGCTCTTCCCGGAGACTTCCACTTCATTAGAATGGATCGTGCCGTGGATTAGATTACCCCCCTGCGGAAGCTTCCATAGGCTGTTTTTGAGTCAGGGAACACCGTGTCTACGCTCGGCTGCACGAATGCGAGCTCCACGGCCACTTCTTCGGTCATTGTGGGGTCTGTTGTCTTCAGGAACGCGCTGAAAATTTAGAAGGCTTGAATCCTAACATGCCTTTCAATTCTGTGTGTCATCTTGAACAATGTTTTCTTTTGAATAATCGAAAGTTGTTTACAAAATGTGTTTACTTTTTATAGCGTGTTTTACGCCAATATCTCACATGTATATTCTTCTGATTTTCATTGCCATTGTATTCCTTTTATTATTATTTTCTTTTTTTCATCATTGTCGCTGCTAAGCATATAATCATCAACAATTTTGTAATGTTATTGTTTGCATGTAAGCTGTGCAAATTCATGTTATCTATTCTTTTGATGCTTCCCATACACAATGCCCTGCTGGGCCTGTAAGGTATATCGAATAAATAAATAAATAAGCTAAAAAAATCTGACATACACGTGGAGTTGTAACATCAACAAATGTCTTGCGCTAGTAGTGTTCGTAAGAAACAAGTGGGGCCGCAATAGACCAATTTCAAGCAATCGCAGAACCCCCGAGAAGCACTTTGTGAAAAGCGTGTACGTCGAACCAGCTGAACCTGCCGGTTGTTTTCTCTCCCCTGCTACTCGCTCATGCCGTGAAAGCACCAAACAAAAAAAATGCATCAGCGTTTGTTGACTCTTTATTTCATCTTAAATACGTGTTTGGATGCACCTGGATGTATCTCTATGCATGAAATGCAAAAGCAATGATGCATGTAGTGTAAACATTACCAAGCGGATGTATAGGGGATGTAAGAATTAAGCGGCAGGAGGATTATCAGCGTTGATACATGAAGTGAAAACAGTCTATCATGGCCAATATGTGAGCTGGAAGACCACGTTCAGTTTAACAACTACTTGTTCACAAGAAAAACAATTAATTGTCCGTGATCGAGTGCAACCAAACTACAGATAGGTGTTAAATATATACAGGTAATTATTTGATATTGTTTGACATATCACGTGTCTACAAATAAGTGAGCTCATTCTAAACCTGTTTTAACAAAAAGAAAAGGACTAAAAATCATTCGTGCGCCTTCTTGCTCTGATAATTTGCAGTTTCTTGGTACACATTTTCAAGTTTCACTGCGGGTTCAGAGAAACTGGCCGGGTTTAGTTTCACATCGGCGCATTCAAGTACTATTAAACGAATAAATGTGATGTCATCCCACGCACGGCATCAGAAGAAAATTGTGCACATAAGAGTAGTTTCCAGCTCAAAGAGGCAGCGTATTCTGCGTATCGTACATAGCATAGGCTTCCAAAAATCGGCTCACGTGGCCAAGACATACAAACACGGACATCCTTCATTTGTGAATATTGAAGAAGCTGGAAATATTACACTTATTTCAAATATTGTGGGCATTTATTATACCCATCCTCTCCATTTGTACAATATCACGTGTTGCTCATGCATCCTCATCGTTGTCGCGTAGCATCATCATCTTGGTTCGTTCATCGTAGCCGTCGGCTGCCGGTTTCTCAGGCATAATAAAGGTCTTCCAAACCAAGACTTCATACGTGGTGGAAGGCGCTGTTAGATCCCCCGTCGTCCTCTCGACTCCTCTACCCCCTAGAGCTACATTCAGGTCGCCGCTTGGGCCAGGTGTCCGGAAATATTTCGCACCAAGATGAGGTCGGTGCTGCAGCCGTTCTCACTACGCCACCGCGTTCCCCGCCATGTCACGTGATTAACAGCATCCAGCGTGAGCCCCATCTCTTCGCCGGTATGCGCGGGGAAGATGTGGAGGAATGGCTGGATGATTTCGAACGTGTCGGCGCTGCTAACCGGTGGGATAACACCTACAAACTCGCTGACGTCTCATTCTACCTCACGGGTGTCTTCAACCACCTCATCGACATCCCCG
Source organism: Rhipicephalus microplus (assembly GCF_043290135.1). NCBI lineage: Eukaryota > Metazoa > Arthropoda > Arachnida > Ixodida > Ixodidae > Rhipicephalus > Rhipicephalus microplus. Next base: position 209,909,083 of record NC_134710.1, read on the forward strand.
ACTGGTCAGCCTTCAAGATCAGCTTCGCCATGTCTTTGGCACACTGGCTGTTCATTCGGCTCTCGCAAAGAAAGCTCTCGGGGCTCCGAAACAGCACTTCGGGGAGTCATATACATCCTACATCGAGAATGTTATTTCACTTTGCCGCCGGGTTGACACATCAATGACAGAGTCAGACAAGGTACACAATCTTCTTAAGGGGATTGCACTCATCGCACTCAATGCCGTTGCAATTCAGAATTCGGCTATCGTTGCTGACGTTGCGATAACCTGTCAGCGCCTCGAAAAACTTGAGTCTATGCGCCTACAACCGGACAGTGACGCGGCCCGTATTACGGCGGATCCAAACCTACGGGACCCAATAAGGGCAATTATACGCGAAGAGTTAGAATCAATGAAATTCACACTACCTTCAGTGTGTCCCATTCAGTCTTCTTCAATGTCATTGCGGGATGTCATCAGGGAGGAGCTCACGTCCATGACCCACATGGTCCACCTGCAGCCTACTGTCGTTCGCACTCTCCCATCATTCTCGCATGCCGCCGCTGCGCCATCAGGCACCGTCTGCTTGACGTCGCCACCACGAACGTATGCGTCGGTTGCTGCCGAACCTCCCACAAGCGGAACCACGAGTTTTCCATCGCCACCGCCTGAGCCGTCATCTGTCCCTCTAACTGTTCTCTCTCCCGGTGCAGTTAACGCAATCTACTACCCTTCTTATCGACCAACTCGCCCTACGTGCTATTATTGCAGCGTTGGTGGTCACATTTCACGCTTTTGCCGCAAGTGCCAACAAGACGAGTGTCGAGGGTACGACATATGCGAAAGGTACTATACCGAAGGAGCCTCGTACCAGGGTGCCGTTATTCGTCACCGCCGTGTCAGTCTCCATCTTCGCCAGTGTCGGGTGAACTGCGCAGTAGTCATCGATCAACCCGACGCCGTTCACCGTCGCTCCTCTTCTCCCTTTCAGCCTGCTTCCCTCGCTTCTGAACGTCCTCCGGAAAGCTAAGCGATGCAGTTTTTGGAGGACAAACTACATTTCAACACAGGACTCTAACTCCTAGAGCACGCCTTTACAATATGATTTCAGTCACAGTTGAAGGAGTGCACGTTGATGCTTTGGTGGACACTGGGACTGTGTTTTCTATTATTTGTGCTGACTTGTGCACCTGTCTTCGAAAAGTCACGACGCCTTATGATGGACCAACACTGGTTACAGCCCAGGGAACAACGATTCGCCCTTCCGCTCTTTGTACTGCCCGTGTGCGAATCGACCACATTCTTCCCCAAATAGAATTTCCTGTGCTATCCCCGTGCTCCCACCAACTCACTTTAAGCTGGAACTTTCTTTTCTCTGCTTCCGCGGCTATTTGTTGTGCACAACGTGTCGTCCATCTTACTGACATAGACCACTTGCTCAGCGACGAAACCTACAGGCCACTTCGACTCATCGCTGCAGTAGACTTCGAGCTACCACCACACGAACAGCAATTAGTCTCAGTTTTGTCCAACGACATCGACTCTGGTGACATTTTGGTCGCTCCGTCACCCCGTTGCCTTAATAAAGGCATAGGTCTCGCATTAGGTGTGGCTCGCTTCAACAATGGATCAACTGTCCTCGCTGCTACAAACACCACACCAGATGAAATTTGACTGCCTCGAGGCACTACTGTCGCCTCCGTTGCCTATCTGGAGCCTGTGTGCGTCGTGCCTCTTACCCCTGTCTCCTCTGAAGGCCATCCTGCTGATCATGCTGCTTCCTCGGCCTTTACAGCAGCCATCAACAAAGACTTGACAGACTCAAACAAGCAGCCGCTGCTTGGTTTGTTGGAAAAGCATGCAAACTCTTGACGTTTATTCATCCACCTTGGGCCAGACTACAGCTACAGCACATCCTATTCATACCGACGGAACATTCATCGTGCACCGCCGTCTATACCGCGTCTCTCTAATCGAATGAAAAATCATTGAGGAAAACGTAGACAATATACTGCAACGGGAGATTATCCGACCTTCAAGCAGTCTTTGAGGTCATCTCCCATCGTTCTGGTGTATAGAAAAGACGGTTCAGTACGACTTTACGACGATTACCGAGCACTCAATAAGATCACTAGGAAGGACGTATACCCCGTGCCATGCATCGACGACGCCCTCGATTCCTTACAAGGTGCCAAATTCTTTTCGAGCCTCGACTTGCCTTCCGGCTATTGGCAAATGATCATGCACGAAGATGATAAAGAAAAAACTCCATTTGCTACCCCGGACAGCCTATACAAATTCAATGTTATGCCGTTCAGTTTATGCAATGCGTCCCCAACTTTTGAGCGCATTATTGACACCGTGCTGCGTGGCCTGAAATAGAAGACTTGCCTATGTTACCTCGATGACATTATTATCTTTTTATCGACGTTTCCTCAACATCTGCAACGCTTGGACGAGGTTCTGACTTGTCTTGCGGGCGCTGGTCTTCAAATTAACACCAAGAAGTGCCATTTTGCCAGCAGATCTATCAAGGTCCTCGGTCATGTTGTAAGCAAGGACGGAATTCGTCCAGACCCTGACAAAACTGCTGCGGTGCTTCGCTTCCCTCGCCCTGACAAGCCGAAATATTTGCGAAGTTTCCTTGGTCTCGCCTCTTACTTTCGGCGATTCATACAAAACTTTGCCTCCATAGCCGCACCACTCCATAAGCTACTTGCTTCCGGTATGCCCTTTCGGTGGTCTCAGGAATGTGAATCTGCTTTCGAAATGTTGAAAAGTGCCCTCACGACGAACCTATACTTTCTCATTTTCACGATGATGCACCGACCTTCCTGCACAAAGACGCTAGCGGCCGCGGTTTAGGAGCCGTGTTCCTGCCACGCAACAACTCTTCGCGAGATCAAGTCGTTGCATACGCCAGCTGCGTCCTCTTCGCAGCGGAGAGAAACTACACAATAACCGAGCAGGAGTGCCTCCCCATCGTTTCGTCAGTGCACAAATTTTGTCCCTATCTGCACAGCCGCCATTTCGCCATTGTGACCGACCACCACGCTTTATGTTGGCTTTGGACACTGAAGAACTTGTCAGGACGCCTCGGCCGCTGGATTCTAGGCCTCCAAGAGTATGATTTTGACATCATATACAAGTGTGGCAGAAAGCATAGTGACGCCGACGCTTTTCCTCGCTGCCCACTACCAGCGGCTCCACTCCGCGTTCCCGAAATCGCTTCGCACAATACACCCTCGGAGTCCACATCTACGGCGGTTCTCTCTCTCGCCTGTATGGACCAGTTGCCTTTGAACGCCCCCCACGATTTTCCTTCCGACAGCTAACTGACCCATACTGTCAGCGTGTTATAGGCTACCTCACTGGCAGTTCCCGTCCACCTAATGCGAGGCTCCGTCGCCAGCTCTTGCAATTTAAGCTGGACAACTCAGTGCTGTACTGCAAAATTTACCATCCTGACGGTCAGCGCTGGGTTTCCGTTCTACCCCGATTGCTTCGGTCCAAATTCCTCAGAGCGCTTCATGACCATCCGACTGCTGGTCACCTTGGTTAACATAAAACTTACGATCGCATTTGAAGTCCATTTTATTGGCCAGGCATTACCACTAGCGTAGCTCAGTACGTCGGGTCCTGCACTGCCTGCCAATGTAGAAAACTACTAACATCTGCTCCAGCTGGTACACTACAGCCTCTTCAGTGCCCAACCACACAATTCGAAGTTGTAGGCGTTGATCTGTATGGCCCCTTTCCAGTCAGTGCTGCTGGAAACCGGTGGATAGTACCAGCCGTTGACCATTTGACGCGCTACGCTGAGACGGCATTCGTCACTACTGGTTCAGCTTCTGAAATTGCCGATTTCATCTTCAGCCATTATAGTGCGTCATGGTGCTCCATGTGTATTGCTCAATGACCGTAGAAAGGCTTTCCTTTCACAACTAGAGAATGAACTTCTTCACGCCTCCGGCACAACTCACAAGACTGCCTCTATTTATCATCCCCAGACTAACGGCCTCACTGAGCAATTCCACCACACTCTCCCTGACGCGATCGCCGCCTATATTCAACCAGATCACAAGAACTAGGACGTAGTTCTACCATTCGTCACTTTCGCCTACAATACGGCCATTCAGCGGACAACCGGCTACTCACGATTTTACCTAGTTTATCGACGCTCCTCTACTTCTTTCCTGGACGTCTCTTTCTTTACATGCCACGTAAATTAATTTCCATATTCTTCAGAGGAATACGTTTAACGACTCGCACAGTGTCGCCAACATGCTCATATAAATACTGAAGCCTTACAGCAAGAGAGAAAGCTAGTTTATGATGAATGGTATCGTGCTGTATCCTTTCAACCTGGAGAAGAAGTGCTCCTCTTGACGCCTATTCGCACACCTGGTTGATGCGACGAATTTCAGCCCCGGTTCATCGGACCATACACAGTTCTTGAAGAGACTTCACCAGTGAGCGCATGGTGCTCACCTTTCCGCGAGGCGATAACACAAGCGAACTCTGTCATATCCTGCTTCAAGAACAGTTGAAGAGATTTTTTTCACTTTTTCCTGAGTACCATGGCAGACAGCAATGCGACACAGCGCTAGCCACGCTAGTAGCGCTCGCAACACAAGAACACAAGCGCATGCTCAGAGAAAGAACGGCAAGTCGGTGTGACAGCGCTGTTAGTGCCATCACTCAGAATATTAGCGTGGAAAATACAGTATAATCTGATGCTAGCACCGCCACACCTGCCTTGCGCCTCACAGTAGACTGGCCAGAATTCCAAGCTTCTGTAAATGCTCAGTGCGGGAACATTCAATCTATATCTGAAATAGAAAGCCTAATTGCATCAGCCTTAACAACGCATACGAAACTTGTGAATGTGTCGCTACACAGATCACAACTTGACGCACAATAGGAATATATTCGTGCAATCCGTCGCCGGGCAGAGAGAAAATACAGGAGGACGAAATCACCATCTGACCTATCTACAGCACGCCAAGCACAACGACATGTATTGCGACACCTCGATAAGCTCTATAGACAACGGTGGAGGGTATTTTGTAGCTCTCTTGATCCCAGAAAACCCCTGTCTCGAATATGGCAAACTGTCCGAAGCCTTCAGACGCCCACTCAACATTTGTTCCCTTTCCGATCTTTGGCTCTAAAGCAAGGTCGACCTGAAGTAGAGGTTGCAGAAGATTACTGCCACTTACTCGTAGGTATGTCCTCCTCATCGATATCACCTTCGTATTTAGCCTCACCGCCATCCAGCGACGATCGCCTCGACTTACCATTCACAATGCACGAACTCGACGCTGCGATTTCCACGTCCCGACGGTCGTCCGCACCAGGGCCTGACGGAATTACTTATTTGGCTCTATATCACCTCAGCCAGGAAGCAAGGCAGGCTCTCTTGTCGTTCTAGAACTCTACGTGGGAAACAGCGACAGTCCCAGAGAGTTGGAAGTGCAGCCGCATAGTGGCCTTACTGAAACCAGGCAAATGTTCACACGAGTTGTCTTCTTATAGACCCATTGCCCTAGCCAGTTGCATCGGTAAGGTGATGGAACGCATGGTGCTGGCAAGATTGGAATGGCTGCTGGAGAATAATGTCGACTTACCAGATTTTATAAATGGCTTCCGTAGAGGTCGATCATCTATAGACGGTGTTGTAGATCTAGTTTCTTTTGTTGAAAAGGAAAGACAACGTTGGAGATTGGTAGGGGCCATTTTCTTAGATATAAAGGGCGCGTACGATAGCGTCTACCATGAGGCCATTCTTGACGCACTTGAAGACATCGGCGTAGGCGGCCGACTACACGCATGAATAGGGAGCTATCTCAGAGGACGTACCATTTTTATGTCGACATCCGACGGTGACACAGCGAGGCTCCTCGTAAACCATGGAGTTCCGCAAGGCGCCGTACTGAGCCCCATGCTTTTTAACATAGCACTCATTGGCCTTGAAGCTGAGCTTCCCGACGTTGTCAGAATCAGTGCGTATGCGGACGACATATGTATATGGGCATCTAGAGCAACGCGACCACAACTGCGAGCAAGGCTACAACAAGGCACATCAATAACATCTAAGTACTTACGTCGTCAGGGCCTGGAACTTTCAATAGCAAAATATGCTGCATTCGCATTTACGAAGAAATCAATGTCGCGGTACTTAATCTTCGCTCACGGAGCAGTGATTCCCGTGGTCAAGCACCACCGCTATTTAGGGGTCGTCATTGATCGCAACCTGTCTTGGTCAAAGCATGTGACTGTGCTGCGAAACAAACTAATCAGTTTTGTGTATGTTCTTCGTGTTATAGCAGGACTGAGATGGGGCCCTTCGGAGAAAAGTCTTCTGCAGTTATACAAGGCATTGTTTGTGGGCTATATAAGGTACAGCTCACCTGTGCTTTCCAGCATGCGGGCAACGTGCCTTCGTACTTTAGAGAGCCTTCAGGCACGAGCACTGAGAATATGCCTTGGCCTGCCACGGTGCACGTCCACCTCTGGCACTATAGAGGAGTCACGCACCTACCCTATACAGGTTTACACGTCCTGCGAGCCTCTTCGAGTGCACCTTCGTCTGCTGACCCGACATGCACAGCACCCGTTGTCTTCGCTACAAGTGGACCGACCAGGCTGTTCCTATTCGCGATGCCTCGATACGCATAGGCACATGATCCCTTCAGGCTTTGCACCTGCCGTAATCCCTGCACTGCCTCCATGGACATTGAATAAACTGCTGGTGTGCCTTCACATACGTAAAATTTCGTATAAGTCGCGTGTTTCTTTTATTGCCCTCAAGCAACTAACCTTGGCACATTTAGATGACCGATACAGCGACTCTGTGCACATTTACACCGATGGATCCGTAACTTCATCCGCCTCAGCTGCAGCCTTCGTGATCCCTCAACTCAGTATTTCCCGACAGTACAAATTAGATCATAGGTCATCTTCGACAGCTGCAGAACTTGTTTCTATACAAGAAGCCATAAAATTTGTGAACGACCAAGCACCGCGTAAATGGACGATTCTGTCTGATTAAAAATCAGCGCTTCAAGCTATCCATTCTTGCTCAAGAAGAGGCCAATTTTACGAGTTAACGTTAGGAATCGTCCAAGTATTTGACCTAACACACAGGAGCGGTCACTTGATTACACTCCAATGGATTCCTGGACACTGCGGCCTAGTTGGCAACGAAACAGCCGATAGCGAAGCAAGAGCGGCAATATACAACGCTCCTATGTACGTCAAAGTACCGTACTCGCGAGGTGACGTCAACACATTGTTGAGATCACTCATGCGCGAATGCGCTGCCACTTACTGGTCGCTACCGGATCACTGGAACAAGCGCCTGCGGGAAACAGACCCCGGTATGACTTTTCGTCTTCCAGATAAAATCAGCCGAAGACATGCTAATAAACTGCACCGAATTCGCTTGGGCGTCGCCTTCACTCGCCACTACACCCACCTAATCGGCCGTGCGGACATCCCGAATTGTGAATGCTGCAAAGTGCGCGAAACGATGGCTCACATATTTTGTGACTGTGCATTATACGTGGCGCAAAGAAAAATGCTAACTGCAACGTTGGCAAGCATTGGACGAACACCATTAAGTGAAAGCCACATATTGTCAGCAATGAACGACCAAACAGTGTCAAAAACTGCTACAAAGGCTGTTCTAGACTTTATAAAAAGCACTGGACTAGAAACTAGACTGTAGGGTACTATGCTAAGTGGCTACTGTACATACGCACCGCCTCTTCTTGTCCCCATCATCACCCTTTATCCCTCTTTCCTTCCCCTTTCCCTTATCCCCTGTGTAAAGTAGCAGAGGCTAGAGCGAACTAGCTCAGGCCAACCTCTCTGCCTTCTAATAAATTCTCACTCACCACAGCTCATAGAACGGCGACGCTGCATTCACATACTCAGATATTTTGGATATCAAGGAAGCGTACGATAGCGTGGTTCAAGAGGTCTTGTGGAGAATACTGGACACACTAGGTGTGGAGGAGGGAGCCACTTAGCTCTTAAAGGATATCTATAAAAGAAATAAGGTAGTTATAAAATGGGAAAAACAGGTATCCGAGCCCACAGAGATAAAATGAGGGCTTAGGCAGGGGTGTCCTCTGTCACCCTTGCTATTCCTGATGTACCTAAACGGATTAGAGGCCCATTAAGAGGGGAGTGGACTTGGCTTCAGCCTCTCTTTTGTCAAACAAGGAAAACTCATTGAAGAGGCACTACCAGCATTGATGTACACAGATGATATAGTGCTAATGGCCGACAACAAGGAAGATTTGCAGAGATTGATGAACATCTGTGGTAATGAGGGAGTTAAGTTATATTTGTGGTTCAGTAAGAAAAAATCAGCAGTCATGATTTTTAATAATAATGAAGGTAGTGAGCTTACGATACAGGAGGTCATGCTAGAGATAACAAATAAATATCTGGGCGTATGGATAAGCAATGGAACCGAGTACCTAAGGGAACATGAAATATTCATAACGTATAAGGGAACAGGAATGCAGCAATGATGAGAAATAGGGCACTGTGGAATTACAATAGGTGTCATGTGGTGAGAGGAACTTGGAAAGGTGTCATGGTTCCTGGTCTGGCTTTCGGCAATGCGGTCTTGTGCATGAAATCAGAGGTTCAAGCAAGATTAGAAGTCAAGCAACGAGGAATAGGTAGGCTTGCTTTAGGAGCTCACAGGAATACACCAAATCAGGGAGTACAAGGTGACATGGGATAGACATCATTCGAGGGCAGAGAAGCTAGGAGGAAGATAAAATTTGACAAGCGATTGAGAGAAATGGGGGAGGAGCCTTAGGCTAGGAATGTTTTCAGCTACTAGTATATGGCAAACTTTCATACAAAATGGACGAAGCGAACCAGAAAATTGACCGGCAGATACTTAGAAAAGAGCAGGGGGCCAAACCAAAAAGAACTATCGGTTAAAAGGAAGGTGAAGGTAATAGGGACTGACATGTGGAGAATTGGCATAATTAAGAAGTCTGCACTAGAGATTTATCGATCTTTTAAGCAGGAAATTCCCAAGGAAAAAATCTATGATAATATCTGGAGTAGTTCTCTACTGTTTGACGACAGGACGGGAGTATTGTTAACCAAGACATATCGGGCCAAATAGGAAGGGGTAGACACGGTATGCAGTGCATGTGGAGAGGAGGACGAAACTGCCGAACTTTTGATAATGTTCTGTAAAGCACTTCGCCTTGTGACGTCCCCGCAAACACGGACTGAACCCCGCTCCTTTCAAGATGTTTTCGTTCGTTTCTCAAACCCACGCATAAAAAAACGAAAAGAAAACCTTCGGTGTAACCAGTGGGCATTCCGGAGTGAAGTACCAGAAAGATTATTTCTACTATTCTCACGGGCTCCCCCGCGCAAACACGAGGACCGGGCGGCGCCTTGTCGTCTACAGACCGCGTGACAGTGTACGGTGGAGATAGTTGGCGCGCACCCTTCAGATTTGTGGCATGGGGGAGCAGCAGAGCACCTTTTGTTGGTTCGGGGAATGCGACCTTTGCCGCAGCGCCTGTGCCGGGTCCGGTCTGACTTCTGTCAGCCTCCGTGGCTCCAGGACTCATTACTGCGTTCTGCGCGGATGGCCACCCCCGGCCATGAATGACGAAGAAGTGGCGGCTACGGAGAATTTCGCGGGAGACACCGAGCTGCATGGAAACGTTGAGACTTGGTCTGGACATCGGCTCACCAAGTACCGGAAGCATCGGGACCATTATTCGCCCGTAATTAAAGTGTCTTCGGACGGCTCGCCCATCACTCTCCCTGAGGCGTGAGTTTGTGCATTGTTACTTGCTCGACTTTGTTTGGGAGAGGGTTTTCTACTGATGTAGGCCGCGGGGGCGGCCGCCGAAGATGATACACTCGGACTGAGAAGAAAAGATATGCCGCGTGGAGTGGCGACTGGTTTGGTGCCCCGGTAGGGCGGAGTCGGGTCCTACAAAAAGGGACGACGAGACGATACGAGGGAGTCAGGGATACGATGCGAGGAGAGTCGGAGAGATGATGCGATGAGCTCGAGATGGTAGAGAAGCTAAGATGGAAATCACTGAGAGGCACGACGTAGGCGACGATGACGAAGACGATGAAGACGCTGACGAATTGGAGGTAAGACCGCGACGCGAAGAACCAACCTTCGGCCCCGACTCGAGCAGTCAACTCCGAGGCTCCGGCTACATGAACATTCTGTGAGACGAACTTCACCTCCTTTACTTGAACGAGATTTGCGGGAAGGAATGCGGCATATTGAGACATTGCGCAGTTTTATTAATTTATCACTTTATCATTTGTGTCGTTGTATGTTTACTCTGTATTGAGGCACCGTTGTATTGTCACCGTTACTCGCTTATGTATCCTGTTTCGCGTGTCGCGAGTATTTGCTGATGTGTTACCCTTTTGTGTAACAGAGATGTCGTTCACGGGCAATATGTGTGTTCGCCATTTGCACTTGTTATTCAATTAAATGCGTCCATGATTAAGAAAAGATCGTGACGTCACTTACTTCCCGGCCCCAGCACGAATCCCTGTATGTGAGAAATGATTGAGACACGTAGCCAAGAGGGAACCGGATATACAGGGGGTTGAGTGGTCTTCCCTCTCTTTGGCGATCGGTGGCGTAGCGGGGGACGTCTCAAGTGGTGGCAGCGGTGGGATTACTGCTGGGGCAACGGTGCGAGATTTCACCCTCGTACTAGGGAAGGAGAGGCAACAAAATGAACGAGCAGGCTACCAAGATGACCGACAGAGACGACCCAATAGAGATGAGCGCGTTAATGTTAGCGGACATGCTTCCATCGCTTACGGGAGGTGATACGGGTCCGGATATTGGGGTTTTCTTGAAAATTTTGGAGCAGGTCGGTCGCTTGGGTGGATGGCGGGATAGTGAGCTGGTCTGCATAGCACGATGCAAGATGGTAGGCGCGGCGTACGATTTTGCGTGGTGGGATGATAACGTCGCTGCGGCTGCAACTTTTTCCGAGTTCAAATATTTGGCCCTCAAGAGGTTCGATACGGAACCACTTACCTTTAAAACGGAACGGTTTTTAAACGCGAGGCAGAAGTCAGATGAGGAGGTGAGGTCGTTTGCAAGTCGCTTGCGCATCCTCGGGACCGCCACCCTGGCGAGCTCCGATAGTCAGGATCCGGTAAAAGCTTCACTTCGCCGCGAAATTCTAGCCGAACAATTGCACCAGCAATTTTTGTTAGACATGAGGAATCCGGTCCGCAGATTTGTTCTCTCTCGAGACCCAAAAACGTTTGACGAGGCCATTGACATAGCGGTCAAGGAGGAACAGAATGAGAAAGTGTCGAGCAGCCATTCGTTACCCATTCTATACGTAGAAGAGGACACGGATGTTCATGAGATACATAGCCGCCTTGACCGCCTCGAAAAACTTGTGAAGAGCTTGGCAGTACGCAATAAGGTGGAACAAAATTGGCAGGAATTCCCGAAGCAACTCCCTTATGCCGACGGGTGCTATAACTGTGGCAGGTTTGGTCACATTCGGCGAGAATGCCACCGGTACCGGCGACGAAATTGGAATCTGATGAGTGACAGCCGCATTCACAAAGACAAAGAGATGGTGACAAAATTTGAATCTGAAAGCCTAGACGCAACTCCTCCTCATGACGGTGACGCACAAAGGCCAATCGCGACCGTAAATATTCGCGAGGAAAGAAGCTCCGTAAAAACGAGTCGCGGTTCACCGTGCGTGGATTTGGTTAGTGTAACTTCCGTGATCGAGGAGGATGTTTCGCCATTGGTGAGTGTGTGTTTGGGGGGAACGCTGGCACGCCGGTGCCACCGGGTGAAACAAAAGTTGTCGAGGTTGCTAGAGCGGACACAGACGGTTTTGCTGCGGTTTCTACCTCGAAGGTCCCACGAGACGATGAGGCATTACCAGTAGGAGTGGCAGATATGGAGTTGGATGAGAATGGTTTTTCTGAGGATACAGTTGTCGGAGTCTCGGTCGACACGGTGGTAGACCGAACGTTGGAGAGAGTGGATGAGATTGAAGAATGCCTAGATCGCAACGGGGTAGTTTTTGTGGGGCCAGAGATGAACTGCAGCACACTCGATGTACACCGCAGCAAACCCGGGCATGCGCAGCGGTGGTCTTGTCAGATAGCTTCGCACATGCCTCACTCCGCGACTGAGTCGACTAGGTTGAAGTTCGGAACATCTAACAAGGGTCCGGGACTCAGAGTCAGGGAAGAAGTCTGCATACAGGTAGACGCTGAGCGCTCGGGGATCGGCTAGGGTCATAAGAGTCCGCAATGTTGTATGCCATTTTATGTCCTATAATTTCTACTCCGTCATTGTGCATGTTACTTTAGTGAAGATCTTGTGTCGAAGTTTAAGTTTTTTTTTCACTTTGTTTTACTTTGGCTTGTACACTTGTTTTATTTCTTTGTTGATTGTGTTTTCAAATGAGGCAGGTAGCCTCACTTGGTTATTGTGGTTTTATGTTGCTCGCGGTATCTGATGTTGATCCCTGAGTAAGTGGTACCTCCTGGGATCGATTAACATCTAATGATGGGTGAAGAACACGAAGTCAGTGAATCTAAGGTAGCCGAGATCTCGCCACTTGTCGGAAAGGAAGGTGAAAAAGGGACTGTTTTAAGAAACGAGAAAGTTTAGAAAGTTCAAATTGAAATGGGTTCATGGCGTCTCCCCGCACGGAAGTGCCGCACCTCGTTAGGAGGCAGGGAGCGTCGTGATCGGTATTGATGTAAAACGCCCAATGTCACCGTTGTATAGGACAGAATATACGCTACTTTCTCAGCCCATCCGAACACGCAATTCACGTTGAAGGTCTCTTTCCTTCACCGACAGGTGCAGCAGAGGCCAGGCAGGAGATGGTACGCGAGGGTAATTCAGTATTGCTGCCTGTATGACCTATGTTCTCCCGCCTTCCCGCTTTTCGTCTGGTTTGAAATGTTCGAGGTCTTAAAATTTTGTGCATGTGCGGAATGAAAGCGTAATAAAATGTGTGTATACTCTGTTTGGTTGTGGCGAGAGTGGACAGTGCAGGCGAAGTGTGTGTTGTGCTCGCATGGTAGTGAACCTTCCGTACTCATGACTGAACGCTGCGTGCCAAACCATCCGACGGGAAGCTGTGACCAGGGTGCGTTTTGTCCACGCGACATCCACGAGTTTCTGCAGTGATTCTGAAGGTTTCAAGTGTGTTGTGCGCGATAGAAATACGGAATCAAACTGCTTCGTTGTGGGTGATGATTCAGCGACAATTACAGATTGGTTCCTCTCAGCGACGCGCTACCGCCAGGGCTGAATCACAAGTGTGCTGTGTTCGCATATCGTATTCCTAAGACTGCCGCAATATCTCAAATTCGCTGCGCAACCCAAAGGCGTTATGCGCCCGCAATTCTCATGTTTGAATTTTCCCGCTGGGAACATTTTTCTGCAAGATGAAGGGATTGTGACGTCCCCGCAAACACGGACTGAACCCCGCTCCTTTCAAGATGTTTTCGTTCGTTTCTCAAACCCACGCATAAAAAAACGAAAAGAAAACCTTCGGTGTAACGAATGGGCATTCCGAAGTGAAGTACCAGAAGGATTATTTCTACTATTCTCACGGGCTCCCCCGCGCAAACACGAGGACCAGGCAGCGCCTTGTCGTCTACAGACCGCGTGACAGTGTACAGTGGAGATAATTGGCGCGCACCCTTCAGATTTGTGGCATGGGGGAGCAGCAGAGCACCTTTTGTTGGTTCGGGGAATGCGACCTTTGCCGCAGCGCCTGTGCCGGGTCCGGTCTGACTTCTGTCAGCCTCCGTGGCTCCAGGACTCATTACTGCGTTCTGCGCGGATGGCCACCCCCGGCAGTGAATGACGAAGTGGCGGCTACGGAGAATTTCGCGGGAGACACCGAGCTGCATGGAAACGTTGAGACTTGGTCTGGACATCGGCTCACCAAGCACCGGAAGCATCGGGACCATTATTCGCCCGTAATTAAAGTGTCTTCGGACGGCTCGCCCATCACTCTCCCTGAGGCGTGAGTTTGTGCATTGTTACTTGCTCGACTTTGTTTGGGAGAGGGTTTTCTACTGATGTAGGCCGCGGGGGCGGCCGCCGAAGATGATACACTCGGACTGAGAAGAAAAGATATGCCGCGTGGAGTGGCGACTGGTTTGGTGCCCCGGTAGGGCGGAGTCGGGTCCTACAAAAAGGGACGACGAGACGATACGAGGGAGTCAGGGATACGATGCGAGGAGAGTCGGAGAGATGATGCGATGAGCTCGAGATGGTAGAGAAGCTAAGATGGAAATCACTGAGAGGCACGACGTAGGCGACGATGACGAAGACGATGAAGACGCTGACGAATTGGAGGTAAGACCGCGACGCGAAGAACCAACCTTCGGCCCCGACTCGAGCAGCCAACTCCGAGGCTCCGACTACATGAACATTCTGTGAGACGAACTTCACCTCCTTTACTTGAACGAGATTTGCGGGAAGGAATGCGGCATATTGAGACATTGCGCGGTTTTATTAGTTTATCACTTTATCATTTGTGTCGTTGTATGTTTACTCTGTATTGAGGCACCGTTGTATTGTCACCGTTACTCGCTTATGTATCCTGTTTCGCGTGTCGCGAGTATTTGCTGATGTGTTACCCTTTTGTGTAACAGAGATGTCGTTCACGGGCAATATGTGTGTTCGCCATTTGCACTTGTTATTCAATTAAATGCGTCCATGATTAAGAAAAGATCGTGACGTCTCTTACTTCCCGGCCCCAGCACGAATCCCTGTATGTGAGAAATGATTGAGACACGTAGCCAAGAGGGAACCGGATAGACAAGGGGTTGAGTGGTCTTCCCTCTCTTTGGCGATCGGTGGCGTAGCGGGGGACGTCTCAGCCTTATAGTTCAGGATGATGGCACAGAGTTTTTCAAAGCACTGGGGTTTAGGGACAGGGATGACAAAATAGACTTTAAGCGGAAAGAATTGACTAGAAGGAGGTTATCTCATTGGTGGCTAAAATCAAGACATGAGTGAAAATTAAACCCTTTACTACAAAGTACCAGTCCTCTATTTCATTATTTAAAGAGAAAAAAAAGATACATCCAGTTTTTGGTTCACTAAGTATTACGGCTAAGTGTCGTTAGCTGCCACTCGATCTAAAGGGTACAGTCATATCAATCCATCCATCCATCCATTGGAGAAGTACTGGCAGGCTCGCTCGCTTTTGCAACTGCTCCACTTGGTAGACTAGGCACATTCAAGCTGTCTTAAACGATGACGATGACAATCGGCACTCCGCGCGGGTGCATTGGTGCTAGATTCCCAAACTGGAGCCCGCTTTGGGACAAATACGCAGGCACTTCCGGGAAATTTCTTTCTTTGACCACTTTGTACAACCGTACAAAGCGGTCAAAATTCGGGAGTATCCCGGGCAAATCGGAAGACCTGGCAGGTATGTATGTATAAGAAGTCACATGTCCTGAAGAATGTATGAAAGCGACGTGGGGTGAGGGTTGTGTTTGTCGCCACAAATAAAATTAGTCACATTTGTACTGTAGTGCACAAAGGTCGCAGAAGTCTACAGTGGGCAAAAAAAAATGTGGTCAGAAGCATGTAAAATGTTTTGTCAGTTGCCGTATAGGAGTTAAAACCAAATTTCTTCCTTTTTCTCAGCATGTACATAGGCCAAAGAGATCAACGTATTAACACGTGCCCTAGCAAGCCTCAAAATTCATTGAATGAAGCCATCTCATCTCACTTCGCTAAGTCAGTCATGAGAATGTAATCCAGTTTTCGCAAGCACCATCAACCTAATCAGACAATGCGGGAAAGCGCGGAGGCATATCATGTCACAAATAATGCCACACATTGTGTAAGTGGACCTTCACAGCTGTTACAAGCCAAGTAATTTGACTCTATTATCAACCGTAAACCCGTGCCTTCGTTAATTCACTTTCTGTGCACAGAACCCCCATTTCCGTAAACCTTTCTTTTAAACGTGTAATAAACTGTGAGTGCTAGATGGTGCGTGTATTCCCTTACTTGAGTTGCTCTTTTTTTTTTTCACTCTAAGTATAATTCCATCCTATAGTCATAGTGGCAATGAAGGTTAGTAGACACTTATCATTCGTTACGTATAAAGTGCAAGCGACGTGCAGGCTGTTTAGTAAATGTATTTATTTTGTTAAATGCCGATTATAGGCCACTTACTAGTACTCTTTAAAAATCAGGACCTCTCATTGTACTTGTCGACAGTATCAATGGACTTCGAATTCAAATGCATCAGTTAATCTATAACCGCTTGTGTGCTTCATAGACAACCGAGTTGAATCCCATATTTTTTAATTTCATTTTTGCTATGCAAGCTAAAGAATAAATGAGTGCACTTTTGAGCCCCTAAACTGATCCTAATCGTCAAGAGGCCCTCTTTGCAACTGAACACTGATGTTCGTGATTGAATTACACAGTTGCACCTTGCCGAATTAATGGTGTCTAAGAAGTCCTGGAATAGCGCAAGCGGACAGGTAAAGTAGGAGGCCCGGGCGCTCGTCGCAACTGCTGCTGTGGCATAGAAACTTTTCCCGTAAGCCCTTGTGCACCTGTTGATAGCGCTGGCGTCCTTGAAAATGGTCTATTTTAATATGGGGACTTATTACCAGAGAAGCTCCGTTCACACCTACGATGTACACGCCTCCCCGTTCGTTCATCCAGCGTGAAGTACTGCAAGTGGCGACATTCTTCCTTGGACTCAAGGTCTTTCAACGCTATCCCCCCTTTTGCATGACCTAACTTCTGCTGTCTGTATTCGCATCACAGCTGTCAATGAGTCTCTGCATTTTTTTAGCTGTTCTTTCTGACGTGAATGTGCGGTGCCATCTTAGTGTCTCAACTTCTCCACTTTCTCACCGTGTCCTACAGACAGCAGTGCCACTATACAATAATGCCAACGCAAATGCACGCTTTCTTTTCTGTGCATTTCTTTTTTTTTCTTTTTTTTTGTCTACATAAGAGCACGAGTCACTCAGAATAGTCCACCTGAAAACACATGAGCATGACGTAAATAGCTTCACCGTAGAATACTAAATAAGCGTAGTGCGTGCTGCTAAGACAAATTCACTACACTCCATCACACACATCAGGCACAACACTGTAAAAGCTAGCACCGTTTCTTCCAGAAAGTGGGCTACTATTAGGAAATACTAAATCAATGTTTTTAACCCCTGCATAATTTTTTTTTCAGTCTTAGGCTGAGTATTAAATAAAAATGTTTTATGGCTTAGAAAAAAACCACTCATATGGCTTGATATGGTTAGATTGCTTAGCATCTCCTTGTTTTTGATCTTTGTTATTTCCTTTGCAGCCTCTGACGGTGCATCCCGCAGAGGCTCATATGAGCGTTTCCAACAAAAACTGACTATGAGACACCGAGGGCTATCCATTTTGCTGACCAAACTTTTGCATACTTTTCACGGTGTTGCACATGATGTATTAAATGCAGTAAAAGCCAGTGCTGACATAAATAATGAAAGCACAATTCCGTGCATACTTTCCAAACCATTTAAGAAATGTTACCAAAGTTAAAGAGCCAGTAAGCAGGTTCCGACTTTTTTTTTACACCCCCCAAACAAGCTCGCAAATTCGTGCAGTAGACCCCGGCGATCTCATTTACCAAATATCACAGCGCTGCACCTGACGAAGACACTCCATTTAAAAAAACATTCCCGTGCCTTTTTCCTTCAGACCAATGCCCTTCGTAGGCGCTTCTCCACAATGCTTCCCCACAGGCAAATTGACGTGCCAATGAGCTTGTCGATTGGTCATTTGCCCTTTAAACTGTGCCTTGGCCCTGCAGTGATGCAGTTTCGGCAGTAAAGTATGCACTTTCATTTGCCTGTGCTGCCCTCTGCGATTTTGTAGAGCCTGAGACTACCAGGAGAAACGTAATTGCAAAAACAAACCTTCCGGAATAAAGAGGCGTCTCACTACTCTCCGCTAGGGAAAGGTGCTTCTTGAACCGCGCTTTCTCCTTGGACCGATATGACATGTGCTCATGGTGAGGCTGCCCTGCTCGGTCGTTAGATATCAACCGATTATGTATCGCCGACGTCGTGTCATACTGCCGAAATGTACGGAGTCACGACGATGGGCTACACCTTCTATCCCTATGGAGAAGAAAGGTGGCGAGGCCGCAGGAAAATGTGAAGCCAGCTGAAATAGATGTTCGAACTGCCGTAACTTCCTTATTATAGCACATAAATATTTGCAAATTGTTGCAGCAGCATGTTCACATAACAAAAGTGCGCATATTTCTCCTCATAACGATTTTCGTACCTTGGGGTTGTTTACCAGCCCTTTATGAAAACCCGAAGCCACCCTTTTATTTTGTAAACATATACCATCACATTTGGCATATTTCTCTCAGACAAGAGGGTTTCACTCTAACAGCGCACTAAACGCAAAGAAGGGAACTTTTTATGGCAACAACAAGAAGTTACAAAAGCGACACTACTGCAACTGTTGTGCCTCATGAAGTGCAGCAGACGCTCAGTACACAGAAATCAATGGAACTGCTGCTTAAATGGAATCAAGGGCGGATCCAGCCACTCACTTTAGGGGGGGCGGTAACCTAAAGTAACATTAAAGAGGAGGATGTGGACATGACTTTTTGTTTTTAATAGCAGAAAACACCCTTCCTGGCATTAATACTGTTAATATTTGATCACTGTGGTTTTGCTCATTTATCCTAATTGGGGATGGGAGGTGGACTACAAGCACTGAAAAGAGAGGGGGTGCTGACACAGACGTAGGGCAGGGGGGGGGGGGGGGCAATCGCCTTTACCGCCTTTGCTCTAGATCCGCCACTGAATGGAATAACTGCTCCCAGTATGATTGGTTTCGTATTTCTACGCTGCGCCCTTGTTCATCTTCTGGTAAACAGAACTCCTAATAAAGGGACAGTGAACACGCTCAGACTACTTTTTGGACCCCCCAAAGAAGCTCTGTAATTCATAGCGTAGACCGTGGCGATCATGTTTTCTAAATATTACACCGCTGCGTGCTGCACAGAGACTCCATTTCGAAAAACAATTCCCACCCGCTTCTTTCCCTGTGCCAGATCAATCCTCCTTTCATGCGCAGTGATGCAAAGTCACTGATCGGCAAATTGACGTAACATGCAGCTCGTCGAGTGGTCTAAACTAGTCACGATGATGGGGTACACCTTCCCCTCCCTGTGAGCGAGAAGGGTGGCGAGGCCACGCAAAAATTGAAACCAGTTGAAACCGATGTTAAAACCCCTATAACCTCCTTAACCCTTGAATGCCAGACTTGTGAAACCTCTGAGCAAAATAAAAATTGTTTTGATATTCCAGCTTTAAGTAGGAACCTTTAAAATATTCTGCAGTTAAACTATCTAAATTTCAACTTTATTGCATATGCGTATGCCACGAATTCTCCATATGCCATAGAAGCAAGGACCTAGCAACAAAAAACGTACTTAAGAACTACGAAACATGTTGTGTATCATCTTCTGAGTGCGCACACACTGAATAAACAATATTATTGGAGAGAGAACTTACGTCACTAAGGCAAGGAAAAAGTGATAGTTGTTGCACATGCTTCGCATTCTCCTCCTTGAGCCCCAAAACAATTGGTTCTAGCTTAAAATACCTTGAACGAGACTGCGCTAGATGCTGAAAGCTACATGACCAATGAGTATTTGGCAGCCGGCAATATAGGTGGCTCACATTTCGTGACTTACTTGCTCGAAGGCTTTCAGTACGTCGAGAATTTGTGACATCCGGCAGTAAAGGGTTATCATAGGTAGCGCGTATTTGCAGAATTCTCGCGGCACCATGTTCACAAAAGAAATGCGCACATATTTCTCTTTATAAGATATTTTGGACCTCAGGGTTGGAGCACACTTTTCTGGTCCCTTCAGGTTCAGTTCTTTTTTATTTTTATTTTTTATTTATTTATTTAATACTGTAAGCCTTTCTCAGGCTCATACAGGGTGGGCGGGCAAATATACACAGTCGCGTACAAACCAGGCAATATCGCACATAGCGGAAGAAACAGAATCACAAGATGATGGTGAAAATAAAACTTGAACGATGAAAGCAATTGTACGAAATCATGGACAGGTCACAAAACATCGAGGTATCAGCAGGGGGTACAGTGATCAGTGTGTTCGGAAGTGCTCACAAACATCAAAAAAGAAAAGTTGCTTTTAGTCTTCATAAAACAGGCTTTCTACATTCCGAACAAATGAATCTGCAGAGGAAAGATTAACGCATTCACGTGGCAATTTGTTCTACTCTTCCACCGCTGACGGGAAGAATGAATATTTAAAAGTGTCACAGCGCGACATGAATGGTCTGATGCACTTATTGTGGTTGGTACGAAGGGAGTGATGGTTAGGCTGCTTTATATAGTTGTCTTTATCTATGTTTAAATTGTTGTGATGCAAAAGAAAAATAAACTTTAAGGAAGAGACACGGCGACGGGCTGCAAGGGTCGGCAAGCATGCCCACCTGCGCAGCTCAGTGACACAGTCATGCCTCGAATACTTAGAATAGATAAAGCGAAGGGCCTTGCGTTGGACGATTTCTAATTCGTTGGAAAGATATTTTTGGTGGGGGTTCCAAACAATGCTGGCGTACTCGAGGATCGGCCTTATGATAGATTTATATGCTGTCAGTTTTACATTAGAAGGCGCCAATGCAAGTTTTCGATGCAGAAACCCTAGCTGGTGATGGGCTTTTGTGTATGTGCTGCTTATATGTGCATCCCACTTCAGTTTACTTGTAAAGATAACGCCCAAGTATTCAACAGCGTCGTTTCTTGCAATGTTTGTGCCGACCAAATTGTAACTAAAATGCTGGATTGTTTTTCTGCGAGTTATGCTAAGGCAAGCTGTTTTTGACACGTTAATTTCCATTCCCCACTCAAGGCACCAACATGCAATATTAGCTAGTTTGGTATTAAGTCTAAGCTTAAGCTGGTCATCAGTTGTGCGGATAGTGGTGTAGATCATGCAGTCGTAAGCGAATAATCTCATTTTAACGTTAGGCTCAAGGCACATATAGATATCATTAACATATATTAGGAACAAGATGGGTCCTAAAACGGAACCTTGTGGTACTCCGGAAAAAACTTCCAATAAATCAGAGGCAGTGTTGTTTACGGTTACATACTGGCTTCGATTTGATAGATACATTTTTATCCATGCTATTATGTTACTGTTAATACCAATAGACACAAGTTTGTCAATCAATTTACTGTGAGGCACCTTATCAAAAGCTTTGGCGAAGTCTATAAATATGGAGTCGGTTTGCAATTGTGAGTTAATAGTAGTTACGAAGTCATGCGTTATTTCCAAGAGTTGAGTAACCGTAGACAGGTTTTTACGAAATCCGTGTTAGTTTGGGTGCAATAAGTTGTTATCTTCTAAATAAGTAATTATTGCCTTGTTGATTACATGTTCCAATAATTTACAGCAGCAGCTAGTTAGCGAGATAGGCCTGAATGTTTCTATGGACAGCTTGCTCCCGCCTTTATCAATTGGAATTACCTTTGCACACAACCAGTCTGCAGGTAAAGAAGCTGTTAGCAGGGATGCTTTAAAATTGCTTCAAGGAAGGGACATAGTTGCTCTGCGTAGCATCGAAGGAATACATTTGAAATAATGTCAGGACCCACTGATTTCTTAACATCTATCTGCAACAGCAGGTTCAGAATACCTTCCGTAGTGACAACGACATCGGGCATTAAAAAAGGACGCACTGGAGCAACAGGGCTGCTTGGTGCGCATGCGCGTGTAAATAACGACCGAAGATACCTATTGAAAGCATTGGAAATGGCCTGCGCGTCCTTTACGATAGTACCCTCAATTTCTACTTCAGTTGTTGGGTTTTCCAAGAAACGCCTTGTTGCCAAGAAACGCCAAAATTTTTGCGGCTGATCCGTCATGAAGTGAGATAACGTATGTGAAAAAAAAGTTTGTCTTGCATTTCTAATTTCCGCCTTAAGCTGAGATGCAAGTTCCTTTAAGATAATTGGATTCCTCTTTTTTCTTGCGCATCCTCTGTACCCTTCTTTTAAGGTGAATAATACGGCGATTGATCCATGGTGTTTTTCTTTGTGTGCGTTTTAGTTTCGTTGGGATAAAATTTTGTTCACAGTACGTAATTATTTTTTTCAGTTGAATCCACATACCATTAACACCCTCACATTCCTCTAGAGAAAAAGTCTCTAGTGCTGTGTCGAAGTAATCAATAACACAAACATCATTAGCTCTGGTGTAGTCTTTCACGGCTATCCGTGAATTTGTGCCATCGGGTTTGGTATTGAAGCATTCAAGGTTAAAAGTTATGATTAACATTTTGTGGTCAGATATTCCATCTTCTACAGTGGCTTTACCGGATAGGTTATCGGAAAGAAAAGCTAGGTCTAGTATGGAGCGAGTGTTTCCTTGAATTCGGGTTGGTTCCTAGACCAACTGGGACAATGAAAAATTGAACATTAAATTGTATAATAGCTCGCTGTTGGCAGTATTTCTAGTACTTGTTAAGTTTTCCCAGTCAATAGCGAGATTGAAATCTCCAGTAAGTATTAATTTGGTACGGGGGGTAACCTTATCAACCAGATAGTCATGTACTTGTAAAAGGTAATCATCAGACGCATTTGGCTTTCTGTAGATGCCACCAATCAGTACTGGAGCATCGTCAGCAAATATTGTGCACCAAACGCTTTCGTGATTCGCGATACCCTTTTCTCTACGATATTGCAACCACGTTTTATTGCAATGGCGACCCCACCCCCGCGACCGTCACGATCTGACCGAAGTAGGCAGTATGAAGAAGGAACAATTTCAAAATCAAGAATGTCTGGGTGCAGCCACGTTTTAGTTATCACGACAATATCAGGAGTGTACGAAAATAACAATTCTTCTAGCTCGTCAGTTTTGTTAACAATGCTACGGGTATTCAAACATACCAATGAAAACGGTGTGGCGGCTTGCGGGTGTCACGCGTTGCTTTTCGCGCGAAAATCGTGACGTGCCCTTCTCAGGGAAACTCTTGCATTTTTTGCTTCAGCCCATACATACAAGTCGTCATCTATCTTTAGTTTATCGAATACAAGAGTAACCTTAGCACCAATGTCCCGATCTTCCTTTGCTGATTGCCATAGTTTTTTGCGCAGGTCCCGAACTCGTGCGGAAAAGTATTCGGATATGGATATCGCTGTTACCTTCAGTTTGCCGCAATTACGAAGGACTAACATTTTTTCAGAGAAATTGTACAGCTTAAGAATTACTGGCCGCTCTCGATTTTGTGTTTTCCTGCCAATTCGGTGCATGCGTTCTACAGATGTAACATTCACCTTGAGGATGTCTTTAAAAATGCCCTTAACAATCCACTGTTGTAAATCTGCATTTTGTTCGTTATCACCCTCTTCCACGCCATAGATTATTATGTTATTCCGGCGGCTCCTCTTTTGCAAGTCTTCTACCTTAACTGATAGCTCTCGCACCAGTTTATTTCTTTCTACGGTCATCACCTCATGCTCGGCGAGATTATCCTCGAATTGCTGTAGGCGAGCTCTTTTTCTATGGTGGTTAATCTTTCCTGTACGTTGCCTACAGTAGTTTCTACGTGTTTTAAGTTTTCGGAAAGAGCAGTGAGCACTTTATTGATCTTTGTTTGTTCCTTTAGAATTTTCTTGAGGAGCTGGCTGTTTAAGGTGGCTTCTGAACCAGACTCTGAGTCTGAGCGGGGTCCAGGGTTTAACTCCACATCACCTGATGTTAACAGCAGTAGCCTAATAACAAGCAATCACACAATGAAGAAAGCAGACTCTGTGGGCCCGGCAGCTCTACTAAAGTGAGCGAATCGTCTCTAATAGAGCAGACAGAATGTTTGTCACCCACCAGGTCGAAAAGGTAGAAATTCATGAGCAACCGGTCGAACACGGTGCTGCCAAGCCCACTGAAAGACTGCTGAAGATGGCTCCGGGTTTTATGCTGAAGCTCAAGCGTGTCCGCTGACGTCACTCGGTTGACCACATGGTAGGAGAGGGGCACTTGAGGCGCTGCTTTCCATGATGGTTCTTCGTCGACGGGGCTGTCCGGCGCAGGCGCGACGATGTTTCCCTGCGGTGGAAAGAGTTCCGCCGGGCCAACGACGGAATTCACCCGCAGCAGGGCGATCTGGACGAAAAAGTAGAAATTCATGAGCAACTGCCCGAACAAGGTGCTGCCAAGCCCACGTTCAATGAGTCTATCGTAGTTTCAATTTGTTGTACTGCACTTTATGCTTACATTTCTTGCAGCACATACTGAATCAACATGACTTGCTACTTGAGACATTTTCGCATCTTTCAAAATGCAGAATAGCAAAGAACAAAAATGATCACAGCATATCTACGGAGTGAATGATGAAGAGTGGGGCTGGAGGGCTTCATCACTAAACCGTGAACCATGCCCGAATATCGCCCACTACATCATCAAAAACGTGACAAACAGTGTATATTTATACAAAAAATTTCAATATTCGTCAGTGATAGCTATACGTTGCTTCCGTTCCCCATTCATTATGACGGCTTTGCGGTCGGTGAAGTGGTGGACCAATGATAAGGCGTAATGGGATGTTTGCAAGAACGAAGTAGTGGGCAGTTTGCAATGGTGGAACTATAGGCGTTCTCGTACAAACAAGAGATGGATACAGTGAAACAGTCTATGGTTCTTTAACACGCACCTGGATACAAGTACACGACCATCTTGCATTTCATATTGGCTACGTCTCAACAGTATTTGCTTTATGGTCGGTGAAGTGGTGGATTAGTGATGGGTCGTAGTAAAGGGACATAGTGGAATGTTTGCAAAGACGAAGTAGTGGGCAGTTGGCAAAGGTGGAACTATTGGCGGTCACATACGTACATACAAGGGATGGACAGACCCAGGTTTTTAGAAGTTTTGCCTCTAAAAAAAAGAACTAATTTAAGACAGACGGGTGTACTTCATATCATATTTTGAAGGCCAACTGCAACGAAATTGTTCACACCTCAAAAAGCCGATTTATAGGCAGTCTGGCTGGAGTCAATGCCTGCCAAATTTCACCTTCAAAATGCAAGTGGTTACGTAAGAAAAAAATCTCAGCAACAACGCAATTTTTTATACTAAAAAACGATGCCATTACAGCTGACAGGAAGCGACATAGCAGCTCAACAGACTGACTGATGCAGGCGAATTGTTTGCTCCACGCTACGAAGTAAGTGCTTTGCAGCCTCGCCCCAGAGTTTTTTCTTTAAATGGTAACGAAAAAAAAACGCCAGACCTGCACGCAAGGCACGGCACAGTCACAGCGAAAGCTAAACGAGCGGCCTTTCAGAGCATTTTCCAAACACTCATTTGGTAACTACTACAAGCACACTTGCTGGGTACCCACTATGGAAATAATAATTTCTCGGTAGTAGGCCTTCATTTGCTATGCTATCCTTCGGCATTCTTCTGAGAAGCGTGGTATCTGCTAAGCACTTGCAAATAATTTGGTGCCAATTGTTCATGCAGTGGCTCAACGTGATGAGAATTCATGCCTGAAGTGGGTATGCACCACAGTTAATAGGTGATCAGGAACAAGCTTTTGTATCGGGTTGGAGCATTGGACGACTGACTTGTTTTGCTATTCGCATTGTGTGACGCTTGGTTGTTCTTCTGCTGTTCTAAAACGCTTTATAATTCATATTACCACGATTTCTTTCTTTACATCAAGCCTGCCTAAGGCAAGTTTGGGAACAAGTCCCTAGCACGGGCACAGCTCAGTGGTCATTCTGCTTCTGAACGCCGGTCGGTGCAGACGCAGGATGGAAAGCTCATCCCGAGCAGCGACAGCGGCCGACGCCGGCCGCGGTACAGCGTCTCCCCTTGTTCCAAAGGACTACAGGATTATTCTGCCTTCATTGCCATCAGGTGAAGCGATGCGTCGAGCAGTAGCTCTACACTGCGACGTCAGCGGCCGACCGTACCGCACCGACGACTTCAGGAAACCTCTCAAATATTTAGGCGTCATACAGCAAGTAAGTGGCATCGGAGCATATCAGATGTCGCACGTGTGGCTATTGAACATGAAGACCGTGGAAGCAAAGAAAGCGCTGACAGACGCAGGCGTTCTTAAAGTTAAAGACCGGGCATGTCTCGTCATTGACCCGACGCGGCAAGAGGTTAAAATGAAATTGCACTGGCTAGCGTTCGATGTTACAAAAGACGCTATTCGACGTGCCTTCTATGAATACGGCGACGTCAAGGAGGTGACCGATGACCGATGGAGAGTCGAGGATTTTGAAGGAGTTGAATCGACCAGTCGTGTAATACGCATGCAATTACGAGATGGCGTTTCTGTGGATCAACTGCCCCATCAGGTGCGTATTGGCAGCAGTACGGCACTGGTCGTGGTGCCGGGAAGACCGCCTTTGTGCTTGCGGTGCCGAAGTACGGGGCATATGCGACGCGATTGTAAGGTCCTAAGGTGCAGCGAATGCCACTCTTTCGGTCATGAGCAGGACGAGTGTAACCGTTCATACGCACGAGCTGCAGGGCGACGACCAGAGACTCAACAGAGTGAACTTCTCATGGATGAGGAGGAATCTGAACAAGCGTCTTTGCCTGCGACACCACAGAAGCAGACGATATCGGACGACACGCCGGTGCTGAAGAAAAGCAAGCAAGTTTATTCAGCCCCGGACACGAACGCCGAACGGAAGATGGGAAGTCAAGCGGCCCCAACGACTAGCGAAGAGACGCGTCCTGCGCCTGCGATGCACGCCGCGTCGCAGCTGCAAGCAACGCGCCCTGAAACGCCGGCGTCCCAGGCCAACGCTGCTTCGACTCCTCTAAACTCGGCTTCACAGCACTCTTTGGCGAACAAAACACACGAAAATGAGGATTTGCCTAGTGATCTGGATACCTTAAGCATGGAATTAGAATCGGCGTCTGCAAAACACCGTCGCGATTCAGACGACGGTGCTCAAGTAGACGAAACGCAAGTAAAGTCGGAAGTGCAGTGGAAGGTGGTCAGTGGAGGCAAGAAACGAAACGCTGCCCGACAACGGTCGTCGTCACTCGAACGCGACGATGGCCGCTCAAACTAAAGGTGAACAACATGGATCCACCCTGGACGACGAGAGCCCAATAAGTGAACGTGCAGGGCTCTCAGCTTGGACCCGCTCACCGATCACGTCGCTGAGCGGGTTCGTGAAAGCAGCGACGCTCAATGTACGAGGACTGGCTTCCAGGAAGAAACAGACTCAGCTCTACAGACTAGCCATGGACCAAGACCTGGACATTATTGCAGTTCAGGAAACCAAAGTGGAGAGCGTGGACGCCACCGAGAGCCTACTGCAACGTTTCACCGGACGTTACACCGCCAGCGTCAGTCATGCAGTTGGTAGGTCGGCAGGGTGTGTGATCTTTGTGCGGAATAGTTTAGGTGCCAGTGTTTTGAAAACGTCACGTCTGACTCATCCGGTAGGTTTGTTGTATGTGATTTGACCTTCTTTTCTCTTAATTGGCGAGTGATTTGTTTATATGCACCTCTTAAAGTTGATGAACGGTGTGTAACATTCGACGAAATTCGTACTTATTGTGAATGCGATCGCATAGTCATCCTTATGGGAGATTTTAATTGTGTGATCAGTGCCGATGATAAAACAAGTACATCCAATTTCAACGACTCAAGCACAGTCGCGTTAACGAATCTAATTTCTGACTTAGACCTTGAGGATGTTGCAGAGTGTATTGGTAAAGGACCAACACTGTATACGCATTTCCAAGGCTCCAGTCATGTGCGCCTAGATAGGGCCTACGTATCACTGGATTTAATTCCAATTATCAGTGAGTACAATGTCCTCCCTATTTCATTTAGTGATCATTGCTTAGTATCATTTGTAATAGGTAAAAGAAATAGACGTAGACCAGTATTTAACTGGGACACGTGGAAGCTCAATTCTAATCTCTTGGAAGATGAAAAATTTATGGACAGTGTTCGAGAGGCGTTGGTAAACATAGATAGTGGAGACCAAAAATACGGAGTGAAGTGGGAACAATTTAAACAGAATATAAAGTTGATAGCTATAGAACGCTCATGTGTAATAAAACACGGAAAGAGTGAAGAAGAAAGAACCCTATGTTTAAATCTCAAAGAACTGCTAGCAGAGGACAGCAAAACGCCAGGCTTATTCACAAATGATATAAGGTCAGTAAAGTCCAAATTGGAACAAATTGATGAGGAGAAGTATCGTGGCGCACAAATAAGGGCAAGGGCAGAGAAAATGACCGTAGGAGAGAAACCGACCAAAAGAATGCTTGGTCTCGAAAAACGAAACGCTCAGCGGAATGTTACACATCAGATTGAATACATGGGTAATGTACAAGTGAACAAAGGTATATAGAGGATGCTTTCAACGAGTACTACACCACTTTATTTGAAGTAAATGTAGATGAATTCGAGAATGAATTTTTAAAATTAATGCCAAAGGTTGAGGACTGCAGGAAAGACAGCCTAGAATGTCCTATTTCTGAACCGGAAGTGACAAAAGCAATCATTGCTCTCCATTTGGGAAAGTCCCCAGGACCTGATGGCTTAACAGCCGCATTTTATAAGGAATTCAAACACGAACTAGCACCGATCCTGGCAGCGGTTTTTAACGAAGCCTTAGACATAAAGACTCTGCCACCTTCTTTTCTGCTATCTCATACTATTTTAATTCCAAAAACTGAGGACGCAGTTAAATTACGCGAAGTGAAATCGTACAGGCCAATCAGTCTCTCAAATATCGACTACAAGATTTTGATGAAAGTGCTAGCAAGGAGACTGCAGACAGTTATTAATAACATTGTAGGCGACCACCAGACATGTGGGATTAAAAGGCGCACTATATTCACAAACATTCACAAGGCACGAAGTGTATTGGAGTGCTGCGATGCCACAAATGATCACATCGCGATGATCCAGATAAATTTAGAAAAAGCATTTGACCGAGTACCGCACGAAATTCTTTTTCTTTTGTTAGACAATGTCAATGTTGGCAAATTTGCCAACATTGACATTATCAAGAATTACTTAAGTAAT
Source organism: Rhipicephalus microplus (assembly GCF_043290135.1). Classification (NCBI taxonomy): domain Eukaryota; kingdom Metazoa; phylum Arthropoda; class Arachnida; order Ixodida; family Ixodidae; genus Rhipicephalus; species Rhipicephalus microplus. The sequence goes on from NC_134710.1 coordinate 209,938,225, forward strand.
TCTTGATACAGTTCGAATGGCATATACTGGATGTAAAACTCGGCTAATCATCAACAAAGTTCTTGGGAAACGAATTAATGTCAGACGTTCTGTACGACAAGGCTGCCCTTTGTCTTCCCTCCTATTTTCAATTTATATAGAGTTATTTTGCCAAAAAGTCATGAAAAGCAATAACATAGTGGGGTGCAAACTACAAGAAGCTGAAGTACGGGTACTGGCATACGCAGATGATATAGCTGTGTTTTGTAAAGATTATGATAGTATCGCTGAAACCATAAAAATTGTGAACCTTTATTGTAATGCAAGTGGTAGTTTGGTAAACTGGAGAAAGTGCCTGGGTTACTGGCACGGCGAATGGCCTGTGACTCCACAATTTGTGGCTGGTATTTCATGGACTACTACTCCGGTACGATACCTAAGTGTGCCATTATAATATTATTGTGACAGTGAACCGTACTGGCGGCGTCAGGCCGTGGAGCTACGAAAAAAAGCTGAACAACTCAATGGTTTCCAGCTATCAATTTTCGCCAGAGCGACATTTTGTAGCGTATTTTTAGTCAGTAAGCTCTGGTATGTCCTTCAGGTAATGCATTGTTCACGTGTGAATCTACAGAAGCTTCATCGAATATTTGCTGTTTTCTTGTGGGGTTCTTCTTGGGAGCGAACAGGTAGAACTAACTTATTCAGACGAGTTCGCTCTGGAGGACTTGGTCTGTGTCATTTGTACCTTCGTCAGTTAGTTAATCGGTTTATGTTTTTCCGAAATAATCGAGACCCATTCATACGTACTGTTATACAGCTTAGGCTTGGAAGACGGTTGCCAGAATTTGTGGTAGCATCTGTTCACATGAAGGCAAGTATTAGAGGTTTCTTAAAAGAAGTTGTTGATTCATGTCTCTTTCTAAAAACGCGTTTTTCATTGGAATACCTCAGTATGGTTTCGCGTAAAAAGTTATACAAAGATTTAGTAGAAACAGTTCTTCCTGTTCCCCTATACAGAGCATTATACCGTGTAGGCCCAGGCCAAAATGTCTTAAGCCGTGTAAAAAAAATGGAGGTAACACCTGGAGCGAAATCCTTTTTCTTTAAGTTGCACACTGGGACCTTGTCCGTGAAAACATGGATGCAAGAAAAAGGCTTATTCGTTCCTTGGGGTGTTGATTGCCTTCTCTGCAAAAAGCCGGAAACAATTGAACATGTTTTCCTGGACTGCTGGGATGCAATCTTTTTCTGGGATGTTCTCCAAAGGACTTTGAAAAAGGATCTGCCTCTCGATGCCTATGGCATCAGATTTCTACCAATATCAAATGAAGAAGGAATACCTTTCGACCTAGTTATGTTACTGGGCCTGCACGGTATATGGCAATCTAGAATGGCGGTGCGCCATGCTGATGTTAATGCACGTCCGGTTAGGCAATATTTCTTTCAATCTGTCTGTTCGTTCGTGGAAGCACAAAAGGTTCAACAAGAGGTGCCCGAATGGCTTCATCAAGTAGAAAGCCTTCTACAGATGAAGGAATTTTAAAAAGCCTGTTAAATATGATGCTTTTTACCTCTTTTTTTTTTTGTTTCATGTTTCTACTTTGTTTTATGTATATATGTTTGTGAATGTTGTATGTAAACAGGCAATAAAGAAAGAAAAAAAAGGGCACAGCTCAGTGGTAAAATACTGGGTTGGCATGCAGCAGACCTGGGTTCGAGCCACACTCTGTCCTTGGTACTAGATTTTTTTTTTTTTTCTTATCACGTGCGATAGTGGTTATGTACACCGACGGCAGTGGACAACAACAGCTCTGCGCGTGGCCCAAGTTGTGATTTCATAACAGCTTTCGCTGTAAAAGCAAACAATGTCAACATGCACTTAAAAGGATACATAGAGACTCGTTAAAGCTCGCATCTAAATAACAGCTGCCCGCTTCACGCTTACCGTCATGTCCTGCTGTCTTAGCACTCGCTAGTTCACAATAAATGATGCCACTCGTTTACACTTTGAATATGCTAGATTCGTCAATAACCACGATTGATAAGACAGTGTTGTATTTAATGCCGATGCTCGGTTGGCCACATTCCCATGTCTGCCAAAACCGTCCGTGCATTTCTGTAAATACTTGTCTGATTGCACCCAAAACATTTACATTAAACCAAATGGAGCACAATTCGTTTTTTTTAATATAATACGTTTATGTGGTTAAATTGCTTTAAACCGAGCACGCAAAATTTCTGTAGAACTTTGCTGCTTTGACTACTCGCAACTAGAAGTGAGCCGATCAGCCTTCGGAGCTTTCATTACACGATCATGGATGGCGCAGCTTGTCTAGCATTTCGCCGGGCGTCATTGTGCTGGTTATGTTTTTGGAAAATCATTACGCTATAATTTAGTGAGTGAAACATGCTAATGCAAAAAATTTACACTATACTAAATCTACCCAATACCAATACATGTCATCACCGGCACTTCTCCAAACTCCGGCTGGCATCACTGTCACCATATGCTTGTCAGGGCTTCCCATTGTTGTATTTGCAGTGGTTGAAGGCTCTGCGTCAGGATTCAACATTGTTTCAGTATTTCAGCAGAGAGACACTAGTCATGTTTATATTCGTCATTGCTGAAGTGTGTAACGTAGAACACAGCACTCTTCAACACCTCTGATTCGTTCTGCCTCATTCTGATATCCTGCAGCTTTTGGAGTTTTTTCAGAAAAGGGGTCCCAGCCGTAACCCTCCAAACTTTGAATCTCCAAAAAATAAATTTTTAAAGATCACAAAGTATCGCGACGCACGCTTACCTTGGTAAATACGCGACACAACCAGCTGCACTATGGTGACACTTCTCTTTATTTGGACCCTAATCATATGTAGTAAAACACCAGAATGCCACAAAGTGCTGTCACTCAGACTCGTCCGAACTTGAGCCCGATGACGTCTCTTTTTCACTGGTAACGTCCCAGAGTGCATCGTCCTCCGTTCCATCCAATCGGTTACTTATGCAGCATTTGTGAAAAGATGGAAGTACGCCGCCTTAATGCAAAGCCCTTTCTCTTCATAAATCGGCGCACCCACGATGGCGATCCCTTAAATAGCACCCTCATGAACCCAGAGTCGCGCGCTATCTCGAGAGCTTTCACACGGATGCGCTCTGCTGTTACGGGTAGTGACCTTGCACTCAGCTCCCGGATGAATTCGGTGAGTAGTGTTTCCAGTTTGAGGTGCACTGCAGTCTCTCCACAAAAACAATGTTTTTTTTTTTTTTTGGCTACTGCAGAATGTGATTTGCTACTTTTGGCTCCTTCAATATCAGACTCTTTCCTCCAATACACCGAATTCCCATTGTGCCGCCAGGTTACCGTGCGCTTTGGCATACTCGATAACTTTTTTTCTTAAAGCCTATCATAAACTGCCGTCGACTACCACTCATTTCTGAAAAAAAAAAAAGAAAAGAAACAGCAGACTCACAGCAGATAACCGAGACAAAATGGCGCTGCTAAAACACTGCAGGCCTTGCCTAGCCTTGCCCAATGGGGCTGCTGCTGATGCTCACGATAGCAATAGAGCCTTTCGACTTCAGCTGCCCATTGTTGCGAGACTTCAACATTTTTTTCTGCAAACGAACGGTATACATGACGAGAGCCGACTTTTTATCAAGTGTTCCGGAAAAAAAAAATTCCACCTACATTCCGATTTTTGCAGTATATTCCAGTAGCCTGCAGCCCCACATTTCGTATTACAAAATAATTGACTCCTATAATAATCTGTTCGCAGAGGGGCGTCAAAGGAGAAAAAGAATGGACGCTGCTGCAGGCAGTTCTGCTCACAAGCAGTGGTGAGCTGCAATTGACATCATTTCCGTTTGTGTCCTATTTGCCCAGGCACACTGCTAGGGCTATGTGTCGTCTGCTACCTGACAATTAGAGCGACGATTACCAGGGCTGGGCTTAGATACATTGAAATTGTATTGCGACACAATACAAGATACTCAGACGAAAAGTATTGAAGATACAGATAGAAGATACTGCCGCAAAAATTGTATCCAATACGATACTTGCCAATGGTACCTTAAGATACTTCGATACATTGGCAGATTTGTTCATATAGACCAACACAATCAAGTAGCGAATGCATGTGCACAAAAATGAGGGATTGAAAATTTCTCAATATTGCCGTATTTCATTTTAATGAAATGTTTGTTAGTATCTCAAAAAATTTTGTCAAAAGGTAAGTTAGCCTAATTTCGATGAACTTAGTAGAGATTGATACAGCTGCTTAACAGCACAGCGTTGTGGACACTTCACTGACAGCAGTTCTTGCTTGTCATTTCTGCAATTGATTGGACTCACTGCTGAGCTTACCGGTCAGCTAGCGGATTGCCATTTAATCACATGAGCTTCAATAACAAGCCTGCGCATGTTGGCACAAATACCGGTGTTTCATTTCACCTTGTCCACAAAATAGTGTTTTGCAATACCGAATCACCGGTGTACAGCAGTAACAACGCGCAGCATTTTTGTGGAACATTGTGTATATAGGCAGGCCTGCAGTGCATAAAACTGCTATAACTTTTCTTTTTCTTCTTATATGCTGGCGTAAACCGTTCATTATCTATATACTCACTAATTTGAATCTATTTCTTTGGACGAGAGGACATGCGCGCCTCAGAAACACCTCAGACTTACTGTATTGTCACATGGTGTTGACTATAAAAAAAGCGACAGTCATTCTGGTATAAATTAAACTCACTACTGAGCTATCCTAAGCCCGAAAAACTAAGTAATGCAAAGTACAAACAAGCCCCGCCGCGGTGGTCTAGTGGCTGAGCTACTTGGCTGCTGATTCACAGGTCACAAAATCCAATCCCGGCTGCGGTGGCTGCATTTTCGATGGAGGCGAAAATGCTGTAGGCCCATGTGCTCAGATTTGGGTGCACGGTAAAAAATCCCAGGTGGTCGAAATTTCCAGAGCCCTCCACTACAGCGCCTTTCATAATCATATGGTCGTTTTGGGACATTAAACGCCACAAGTCAATCAAAGTACAAGCAAAGCATGTTGTACTCGGTAGCGGCAGTAGGTGTCCTCGGCCTTCAGTAATCTGATCGGCAGAATGCATCTTGTATTTATACAGCAGTGATCACACCTTTCCGCGTTATTGCTGATGCATGCGTAAGCTCGCGAATTAGCAAAAGTGTGTGTAATGCACGCAATCTGAAAAAAAAGAATTGTTGAGTTTTTACGTCCTAAAGCTATGATATGATTTTGTGGACCACAGCAGTACAGGGCTCCGGAAATTTTCCCCATGTGGTGTTTCTGGCGTGAAATCAAATCTAACTACATGCGCCTCTAGCATTTCACCTCCGTCGACATGTGACCGCCGCACCAGGACTTGCGCTTAATCTTAGCAGCACAATCTGAGACAATCTCGAAGTTTACGAAACATTGAAGGTGACTTGCGCCAAGCGGTCATAAATTTTTTGCGACTCAGGCCCAATCACAACAAAATGAAAATAAGAGTTAGTGGCAGCATAGTTGCACAAAACAATTACAACTAAGATAGAAAAGCAGTTGTTTCAAGCACTCAAGAGGAATAAGTTCAAATGCACGATACAGGTGGCACTCTTAATAGCTAGGGCAATTAAGCATGACGTATCGTCAACTTGCCTGTTAAAGGGGCCATATAACACTTGGAAACATCAGTGCCGACTGCATAACTCGTAGTGGCACTCGCTAGAACTATTGCGAGTGAAAATGACGACGAAATGTTGCCACCATATGATTGCATAAATGTAACGTTAAATTTGATTGCAGCATTGCATCACAATAGGAATTACCACTGAATTTATTTTTTCATTAGCATGATTTTTCACTCAAAGCGACAGAGAATAAAGCTCTCCGACTTTTTCAGCTTCAAAACTGCAAAGCTAGTCAAAGAATGCGCCTAACGCCATGTGCTGCAGGAAATGCGCCGGCAACACTCCGGCCGCCGTTATTTGAAGAAACTAAAAAAAATGTAGGAGCGTTTATATATATATATATAAACCAAAAGAAAGATTAGTAAAGCTACGAAACATAGAAACGCTCGCAAGCTGGCTGGTTTCGCACGTGTCCTTCTCTTTTCAGGTATCACATTGTAACCATCGCAATGGCGTCCTTAACACGCTGGATGTAACGGGCAATATGTCATGCGAGCTTCCTGTACGGTACGGCTTTCAGTTCATTTCACTGGGCAGCCTTTTAACGTCAGAGGGCAAGGAAAACATGGTAAGGTGAGCCCCCGAAAATCGAGTTGAGGGTAAACATCCAGATTATTGTATTTTGATATCGCTATGCTGAATAAATATGCACTGCATGCGCTTATAGCTGCCGTTCTTGTGGCAATAAAAAAAATCAATGCCTAAGGGAAATTGCCTGAAGTAGCTCGTTAAGAAGTTCATTAGAAAATGGACCATTTCATTTCAATGTTTCTCGAATCCCCTTTCTAAGATCTCTAGGATGGCTTTTAATTATTCCCATTATTATGACACAAACTTAATTCGGGCATTTTGCCGGCAGTAAGCAGAATGTTAGGTGCTGCATACTCAGTGTACGCTCACATAATTACATATTTGTTTCCCAAATCATCATAAGAGAAGAGTGAATATAAATGTGTAAGTACAGTAGCAAAAATAATGCAGACAATAAAGGTAAAGGTAAAACAAAAAGCTTATTTGGGATGTACTTTACAAAAAGCATATTGCAGTCGCGAGACCGAAAAAAAAAAGTTCAGAGCACTATAGGAGATGTATGGTATGCAAGAGAACGATAACAAAGAAAGCACTTGTGCTAACAATCATATTATTTCAAGAGCTCTTTAAACAGTGCCAGCAGGAAGAAAGCTTGCCGCAATGGTCTAGTGGCTAAGGAACTCGGTTGCTGACCTGCAGGTCGCGGGATCGAATGCCGGCTGCGGTGGCTGCATTTTCAATGGAGGCGAAAATGCTGTGGGCCTGTGTGCTCAGATTTGGGCGCACGTTAAAGAACCTCGGATGGTCGAAATTTACGGAGCCCTGCACTACGGTGTTTCTCATAATCGCATGGTGGTTTTTGAATGTTAAACCCCACATATCAATCAATCAACAGCATGCAGGAAGAAAGCGGCATGATACGCCAAGATATCGTCTGATATAGACAAGTGCTTGTTCTATTAGATGCAGCATTAGTACCGGTGGGTCTATAGTTCCACGCTGGAGAGCAGCATCGCAATATGTCCGATCATCGCCGCACACATTGTGGTACGCGGCACTTACAAGTAGCTAAGGGCAAGTGTCATGGCTCTGACACAACTAAAAAGGGAAGAGATCTCGAAAACACAGCGTGGGCGAGCACGTGAATGTAATTTCTGTTGAGACTGCGTAAGCTATGTCGTGTTGCTCTGCTTCACCAAAAGGGACACGCACACCTCATCGCCTGCCCTGACTTGGATCTGGGCCGTGATTCCAACTATAGGGCTGCAGAAGTTGCATCTTTTCTTTTCTTTGACCTCTCTCTCTCTGCCCCGACAGGTGGAATAAGATGGCAAATTAAGCCAATTGATTAGGATTCATCGTGAGCTTGGGTTACACCGCAACACTAGAGACATGAACACAACACAAAGGACAGGGCGCTGACTACCAAATGATTTTTATTGAAACGTGAATTGTGAAACATGTATATAGCAAGTGCACAAAACAATGACATGCGCAAGGCACAAGGAAACATTCGGTCAGGGTCATTAAAAAACAGATTTGCAAGATTGACACAAACAGTCAATTTCCTTCTCATGCAGAAAAATAGACACTTCACTGATACAGTGATGTCACCAAGGTCTTCCGATTCGGAGAAAATTTTGGAGCAGCAAAATTTTCATTTTGAAGCACTTTGTAGCAGCAAAATTTTCTATTTTGAAGCAATCTGGAGCCGCTGACTTCGAATCCTGGAGAAGAAGCAAGTTGCATTTACATTCAAGGACATGAAAAATTATTCTGAGGCTATTGTGAAGAACTAAAAATATTTCGATTCATTGCAAATATCACAGCCAATCATCTTAGAAGCACTCCCTATTTTAGTTGATGATGCAAAAATAATGGCGTCATGCTATTGAGCATTCTGGAAAAGATCGTTCATTGATTATCTCTGTAGCAAATAAACAGAATACTGGTTGAATAAAATTGCACTTTATGAAATAGCAGCTTAAATACATCTATGTAGTTATCAGCAGATATGGTAGACAAACGCTGTGACGTACAATGCTAGAGACTCGCACAGTCCCAAGTGCATTTTCCTAACATGTCTTCAAGAATAACAAAAAGGTTTTTTTCTTTACAACTGATTAGACTGCTGGGCGTACTATGACCTCATGCAGCTAGTCTCAAAAAGCCAACCTCCTCCGTATCTCATCTCTGTGCTGAAACCACACACTATAACAAACTTTAGTTCCCTTTTGCAGCAATATTTCATGTGGCAAGGGGGTTCTGTCTATACTCCGAAAACCCCCTACGATGTCCTCTAAAAAGCAGTGCATAAAAAAAATTTCACAGGGTACCTCCTTATGCATATGCCTAAGACAACTCAAAGGCAAGATCCATTCTGTTTTTAATGGGAAAGCAATCATATGGACATTCTCAACTGGTTTTTGCCATTGCCAGGGGTGTAGCCAGAAATTTTAAAAAAGTGAGCAGGGGTGCACCTTGATCTGAAGGGGGAGTGGGCATGCAAAAGGTCATTTTGTGCTATATATGCCATGGCAAAAAAAAACATTTTGGGAGTTGGGGGGTGGGTCACGTTCCCAATGTGCCCCCCTCATGTCTACTCCACTGGCCGTAATGTTTTGTGTAATGTCCCAATCGATAACACATACCCCGGTGCATCATGTTTTACATGCGGATAAAAGTGCGCGAGCGGTGGTGACCAACGCAGCTAAAGCAGAGATAAGAGCTGACCTTTCTCCTTTGCAATGAGGGCGGATACGATAACATCACCTCGCGTGCCAGGCCTCCCATCGATTGTTACTCAAGCAAAGAGGAACACGCCACCTGTGTCCAAGGGACAGAAAGTATCGAGCAAGAAAAGAAGGTGGGGGGTGAGGCGTTATGAACTTTGACCTTAAGGGTGTGATCGCTTGCGCACGCACTATTTACGACTGCTTTACCCTTCTACCTTGTACTCAAAGCGAACAAACTATGCAAAAAATGCTTCAAAAATATCTTCAAAACGAAGCAATAAATGCGATGCCGTGATGTTCAGTTTTTTTAGGCGTCAGCTATTCACCCAGGAAAGTGAGGCGGACGTGTAACAAGGCATAGCCAATTCATAGGCCTTCCGACACTACAACAGCCAGCGATGGTGTCACTATAGCTGCATGTATTAAAACCGAATTGAGGCTGCTTCATTTAGGAGGCATGTCTTTATAAATGAGATGACATTTAAACAGAAAGCACGAGAGAATTTTCAATTCGGACCCTAGCAACTTCGAGTTCAAAAGGGCAGGGTCTTTTTGGGGGCTTTTACCACCACAGCAGTTTAAGGAAAAGGTCTTCTGTACGATAATCCATGCATAAAGTATATTAGAGGAAAAGGGTCAATGGGTTCTCACCATTTAGGTGTTCTTCTGCGAATGGGAAGCACTGAAAATTAGATCCCGATGGCCAGACGTACACGTGACTGACATTCTGGCAACATGCGTGCAGTTATTAGTGAAAATTGCTTTATTACATGTTGCGCAACTCTTCGAACAAACTATCAGCAGCGTTTCTGGAACGGATGATGCCCGCCGATAAATCGCCGCCACAGTTTCATGCTACCCATTGGACTAGATGTCACAAGCACCTGCGGAGAACACGTTTATTCGTTAAGCGGACTTATGCAACAGAGTTGCGTCGGCACCAAACATAGCATCGTGGATTTTAGGACGCACACGCAACCACAGTTTATTCAGCGAAACAAAATAGGTATGTGATTTTGACTTTGGCGGCCCTGATAACAAGGTGTACAGTCGATGTTTATGAAAAGGAACACGTAAGCACGTGGCCTACGCGCTCCGGCGGCTGCTGGCAGCGCGTTTAAGTGGGATCGAGAGCAAGCACAGCCTCTTTTCGCGTCATCTCGTGGCGAGCAAAACAAGCAGTCACTGGTGATATGAAACCAGCGGCCAGATTACAGCCCCTTCCCCCTTAAAGAAGATTAGGCAAGAGGCTTGTAATCGATTTGAAGGGAAGGGAGTTGCAATCTTGGCGCTGGTTCTATATTACCAATAAATGCTTGTTTTGCTTGTCGTGAGATGACGCAAATACATGCTGTGCTTACTCTCGCCCCCGCTTGAACGCACTGCCAGCAGCCGCCGGGGCGCACAGGCCACACGCTCCGGTGTTCCTTTTCATAAAAATGGGCACTGTACATGTATTGACGCACCTGTATTGGCGTGGCTATTGCCGGTGATAGACGCTCCCAAATCCGACTTTAGCACAGTTTGGCCCAATTTTCATAGATATTATTAGGATGGCACAGTAAATCTGATTTGGTTCATTTTGGCACAGTTGGTGCAGGAGCGAGATCACTGCTGATATAGCTCTTGTCTCCAATTGATATGTTGTAAGCCTCATCAATTTCTCTAGTCAACTGGTTCGCATGTTTAAATTGACGGTAGTTTTGTTACAAATGGAATGACACCCACATGACCTGCAGTGATCAAACAGATGAAGTCGCAAAACCCCTTGAAGTGATAGCTCATGCTCTCGCAGCCGGACATTGACACACCACTTCGTTTGTCCTATGTACTCCCCACCATATGATAATGGAATGACATACACAGCTTCTTTAACACCGGTGATGTAATTGTTCCTGTTATTTACAGTGCCTGTGCCTAGTTATTTACAGTGCCTGTGCCTATACCCTGCTTGTTGTTCAGAGCATTGTCAATCTGGGCAGATGCGACCTATCTTTTGTTTCGCAGAAAAACGAACATTGACGCCGCCCCTATAGAATTTATACGTTATAAGCCCGTGCGCTTGTCTAAGTACATAAAGAAACACTGCACTTTTTCTTTTTTCATCAGATTTACCATTATCACATCGAATTTTTATGTGCTTGATCTTACAAATGACATGTTCACATACAGATAAAACTACAGCATCAGGGTAACCCGCATCGATTAGGCATTTTACCTGATCACGAAATTACTGAGGCATATAACATATCAACTATAGAGACGAGAGCTGTATCAGTGAAGTGTCCGGTTTTCTGCATGAGAGGGAAATGGACTATTTGTGTTGATCTTGCAAATTTGTTTTTATGACAACGCTGCCGGAATGTTTCCTTGTGCCTCGTGCATGTCATGGTTTTGTGCATTTGCTTTATATATGTTTTACAATTCACTTTTCAATAACAATCAGTCGAGAGTCAGCACCTTGTTCTTCTTTGTGTTCGTGTCTCTAGTGTTGCGCTGTAAACCAAGTTCACACTGACTGCTGGTGTCGGATGAAAAGATAAAATGTCACTGCCCTTATAGTTTGATTCAGGTGTCTTAGTGACACCAGTACCAATAATAGCAGCGAAGTTTAGTCAGTGATTAATGTTTCACACGTTGTAGCGATGCGACCGCAGTACCTTGTATCTTAAGATGTACGATACATCATCAAATGTAACGGAAATACAGATACAGATACTCGTCTTGCGAAACGTATCGCGATACAGATACAAGATACCCAAAGAGCATCTAAGATAGTATCTCAATTCCATGTACCTTCGATCTGCCCAGCCCTGAAAATTACAAATGAAGTACACGATTGCAAGCTCTTTCCCTAACATTATCAATGCTTACCTAACTTATACTATGCATTCCAAGCCAATTCTCCCCTAGTCAAATTTCGTCGCAGTTGGCCTTTAAGTATAAGAGCTGTAGCGGGTAAGATGACTAATCATCTTCTCAGAACAGCAGCTTAAATAAATGTGAACAATACTCTAGGTTATACTTTTGGGAACATTGTCACTTGAGTATCTTTAGCATCCTTTGCTGCTGCAGGTTGTCCTGAGCCATGTTACACTGAACTATCCTCATTTTCTGCATAGACAGTTCTGAACCAACTTAATTCCCCTGCAGCTTCTAAACAATAATGAGCTCAAACTGGCTTGCAACTAAACAGCTATAATTATGGACATTCATTGGTTACAATGAAACGACCAGCATACAAGCTTATTTAAATGTGACAACCTAATGCAAAAAGTTAGGTGTAAACTAGAACCATGTCTCTTTTCATTGAAGTTACAATTAAATATACATGGTTTACAGTAGCATTTGTGTAGTGGAAGACAAAAAATCTAACAACACAAGACACTTACAAGGTTACAAGGAAGACTGCTTCTTGCAAAGGCCTGTCCTTTTTGGAATTACTTTTGCCAAAGAGTTGGCCCAGTCTCCTTGAGTCTCATGTACACTCAACAAGATGTCGAACACTGTTGAAAAAACATATAACACCGATTACAACATAATCTGCAAAAAGCCGTATATTAAACTGCAGCAACTGCAATATGCTTGTCACCTAATGTAAAAGCAAACCTGTAGCGTTCATGAAGAAGTACCAAGCAAACACCTCATAAAACTATACATAACCTAGTAAACTTATACAATATGAGGCTACCGCTGTCTGCAGGTATACCTATAACATACACACAAAAAATCAATAAAAATTTCAATATTACTGACTGTGAAATTGAGTACAGATGCCACGTTGCAGCCAGTCACCACCTGGCATCTATACCATCTAAGCCCGCCACACCATCAAGTGGCTCTTTACATGTTTGGCTGGCTGCTACACAGATACATGTGAATTTCACACAAGGCTCTATCATCTGTTCACAAGCATGGCAATGTACAGTCGGACGCACTGTCCCTCGAGAATTATGCTTTTTTTTTTCTTTTTAACCAAATGCTATCTGCTAGAAAACACTAGACTCATTACAAATTGTGAATGTCCGATGAACTCTGGCATCTGAGTTTCACACATGCTGGAGTAGACAAAATGGTGTCCCATGTGGACGCTGGATATTCAAAAGTGCCCCGACTTCAAGTGCAATTCGCCAGTTATATGAGCATAGCCTACATTGGCTAAAGCAGTGTACAATCACATGCTGAACCAGTTCAGTGAAGTTTGGCAAACATAGGCTTGGCTCTCGCATGACTAGGCCGTGCTTTGACATGAGACAGCCGGCAAAAGTCAGGTCCAGGATCATTACTTATGTTCTTAGAGTGAGCATTTTAGCACACACGGACACTATGCATTAGTTCAAGCGAATCTGTGTGTATTGAAATATAGTAAGTTGGAAACACTGGGCTACATGGACCACAGCACACAAAAATAAATACATTTCATTACTTTCTGTTTGGCTGTATTGAGAAAATAAAATTATATTATTCCTTTTTTTTAAAAAAAACATTGCTCTTGTGGAGCGAACAAGTTCGATGATTACAATAATACTCTCAAATGTGAGATTGGGCTATCGTGTGTTTTTATTTGGCAAAATATGAGGCAAAGAATTTGGGAGAGACATGCATACATGTCTCAGCAATGGTGATGACTCTATTTCAGTTACATGAATGGCAGGGTCATGTCTGTGGCAGTATTACAGGGACTTTAAAAAGAAAAATGATTTTTCTCCAATTAATTACTCTTCCATGGTACCAAAAACACCACGCTTGCAGGAAGAAGACACTTGGTAAATGAGAAAACACACAATAGGAAAATGTGAGTGGTGACGCCACCTTCAAGTTTCCACGCCCTTCGCTGTGACAATGCATATTTTTAAAGCACCCACTGAGGTCTATGTAGTTCCTAATCGACAAAAACAAAGCAAAGTATCCTCTGTGAGGGCCACTCAAGAGGTCATACACAACCTGTTACGTAGTTCTTAAGTACGTTTTTTATTGCTAGGTCCTCGCTTCTGTGGCATATGTAGAATTGGCGACATACGCAAAAGTATGCATTAAAGTTGCAATTTACATCATTTAACTACAGAATCATTTAAAGGTTGCTACTTAAAGCTGAAAAATGAAAACGAAATTCATTTTGCTTGGCGGTTTCATAATTCAGGCATTAAAAGGTCAAAACGAAACTTTGAACTTGATTTTCTTTTAAATTTTTAAACCTATGAAGGTGAAATTAACGACAGGGTTGTCTGAGTATGATTTATCAACCTAAATCGATTCACTGTTTTTCTTTAGTGTCCCTTTAAAGTACCATCTAGCATGGTGAACCTCTGTATTCTGGCAACAACTTCCTGAGCCTCTGCTTTGGCAGCTTGATTGGCAGCAGTGGCCAATGAAGCATTTCCTTAACTTGCACTACTCAATGTTCAGAAAGAACTCGTTGAGAGAGTATTGTATTATAATTACGAGAATGCTGTGAGTAGCTTGGTTGGCACAAATTATGTGTTGTGTAATACCCTGCACTGATGATGATGATATGTGGGGTTTAACGTCCCAAAACCACCATCTGATTATGAGAAACACCGTATTGGAGGACTCCGGAAATTTCGACCACCTGGGGTTCTTTAACGTGCATCCAAACCTGAGCCCACCAGCCTACACCATTTCCGCCTCTATCGGAAATGCAGCCGCTGTAGCCAGGATAGAATCCCGCGACCTCCAGGTCAGCAGCCGAGTACCTTAGCCACTTGACCACCGCCGCGGCGCTACCCTGCACTGATCCAGGCATGGGCATGTTTTACAGCAGTTTCAGCATGAAGATCTCCACTCGTGCAACATTTTATTTCCAATTGTGGTACCTGTTAACGCCGTCACCCCCCAACTTATCAACAAAGTCAGTAAGCGGACGATGAAGAGCTATTCTGATGCCATGTCAGGGATGTTCCAGATGTACCTCCACTCATGCAGCACTGCATTTCCTTAGTCATTACACACCTCCTCCACTTTCGTGCTCATGCTTCAGCTGTAACTTCCTTTGCTTTGCTTTCCCCTTGCTCTCTTTCATTCTCCCCTGAGCCAATACCACAGATTGTTCGCTAGGTTACATCGATGATGCAAAGTGCACTAACTAGTGCTCAAGAACTGTGCTCGAAAACTGGTCTTAGTACAGTCTAGTATGTGGGAATCAAGCATACCCTCCCATTTGACGCCTCATTCCACAGCTAGCGTGAGTGTTGGCTCCGTGCAGCTCTTGTGCCGGGAACATGGCCACCGTAGTTTCACTGCCAGGGTTTTTCGTCTGGCGCAAGCCGCACAATGGCTTTTCCTACACAAAGACATGTGTTCGAACATGTCCAGACAAGGCCTTTCCCTTGCATCACACTAGCGCACGTC
The DNA here is from genome assembly GCF_043290135.1 of Rhipicephalus microplus. Lineage (NCBI taxonomy): Eukaryota > Metazoa > Arthropoda > Arachnida > Ixodida > Ixodidae > Rhipicephalus > Rhipicephalus microplus. The sequence goes on from NC_134710.1 coordinate 209,953,541, forward strand.
ACGGTGCTTCGCCGATCATCATTGACCACCCATGACAACCCCCTCTCGCATTAGCTTGCGTATGGAGCAGATGCTCACAGGGCTGCTGGAGAGGTGCACGCAGTGATTTACCAGGCGGCTTCTCATCCATGCACTGAGTTGCTACCCTCTGTGTAATAGCTGTAGCACCTGCCGGCAAGCGTACTCTCAGTCAGCCTTGCTGAGTTTTCCTTAATGGCCCGCAAGACCGTGATTGTCGCACTGTGCTTCAGTTAATAAACCCGTGTTTGTTGATGACTTGCCTTGAGTGCTATTTCTGCATCATATCGGAGAGTCAACAAAACCAGCCATTGCGTCTTTGTGCGAAATGGCAGTGGAGAACGTCCCATCCCTTTCCGGTCGCTTCTTAGGGTAAGCCTTTCACATACGATACTTATCTCCACATAAATGGCACTGAACACGGGGGGTGCCACCTAGACTCTGGAATCGATAGCGTGTCGTGCTGGACACGACTTTCCAACCACGCCAGCGCTGTTCATTCCCCTTATAATCGCTGGCCGAGGGTTTGCGGCATTACTGGATAGCAGGGCTTCAATCTTGTTGCTCGGCAAAGAGGTTATGACTTATTTGCGTGACCGCTCTGTCCACATTCGAGCTTGCGACACTGCCTACTATCTCGCCAGCAGTACCACCACTTCAGGTGGTGCTGAGCGGTTGGTTGTGCGCTGGGACAATCTCGCGTACGGACAGTGCTTTGTGCATCTCCCAGGTATTTCTGTGCCCGTGATTCTCAGTAACGACTTTGTAGCACATGGGTATAGTGATTGACGTCGCAAGCAGAGGCAACAGCAATGGCCCTTCTGGCGCTCTACGACCATTCACTACATTTGCAGTGGTCACGGCAGCCTGTAAGTCACTAGCTATCGAGAAAGCAGGTGGAGGGAATACAAAACGTAGCCTCCTCGGCTCATGTTTCTCACTCCGACGCCGACTGGCCGTTTGGTCAGCACAGCAAAAGAACGGTTCATGCATTCCGTTTTCTCTCGAGCATAACACTACCGCGGTGAACGAGGTCCCCGCTACGCCGATGACCACCGTGGTAAGCAGCAGCTCGAATCGCTCACTGCCGCATTTGTTCTGCAGCTTTTCAAAACGTGAGAAAGTGCGCCCGTCGTCGCTGTCGACTCTTTTCAGTGATATGCTCACTGAACGACCGGGTTGCACCTGTCTAGTAAACACCTGACTGCATAGGTCAGCAAACTCACTCATGAGTCGACTCACTCAGGCTCAGATCTATCCGTAAGCCTGAGTCTGAGTGGGTACGGGTGAATAATATTTTCGAGAGTTTGAGTCCAAGTGAGTCCTGATGAAGAAAAATTTGGTGAGTCTGAGTCCAATTGAGTGCAAAGTACAAAATATATTTCTTCAGTGAGGCACAAAGCCGAGGGCAGGTATGTGCCACAGGTGCTTGACAGCTCATAGCTACCCGTGAACGGCGAGAACTCACATGAGTAATTTTTAACGCTTGAACGTTAAAAAAAAAAAAGCTGACATCAGCAGCTTTGACCTGACAAAGGAAAATAATAAATCGAGGTCCCAGCAGGAATCAAACCCCAGCATTATGCATAGCAACTAAGTCTTCTACCACAGAGCTACACCGGACTTCGGAACTACTTTTCAAATAGACCCTAATGTTTGTGAAACGTCAATTATGATTGTAGTGCCGGCTAACCCATTTTATAAACATTACATATCTACTCCCATGATACAGCCGTCACATCAGGTTAGCGTTAATTGTAGTTAGGTGCCATCCTCTGAAGATGATTTATGTAGCAGTGTCCAGGGCTAATATCCTCGTGAGCAACAGCACTTCATATCAGCTTACAACTTCTGGTTTTCGTATTATCCATATTGCTGTTGGCATTGTTATGCAAGTGGAAACAAATGGTTATATAAAACATATGTGGCTGTTTAATGTATGCCTGTGTGTGCACTTGTACATATTTTTCGCACCAATTGTTAATGTTTCTCCAAATAAAAAGAATTACAAGACAGTCACCTTTTATGTGCAACCTTCACATAACCGATTCCTACAGCACTTGGGATCGGCTGAATTTTTCATGTTTTGACCAGACAGTCATAGTCGCCCGACCCTCTTACTCTCTGCTACTAACTTTGGTCTACCCCAAGAGTTAAAGAGGTGATCACCAATGCTCCCAGAAGAAGGCGGCTCGCTGGCTGACTCGATAGATTAGACAAGACAGGACAGAGAGATAGACACAGCTCAAAGTGTCTGCAGTATGCATAGAAATGTTCCGCCTTTAAAATCCAGAAGCTTGAAACATGTTCTTTCACTACTCCCACAGACAAAATGACTGGGACACGTACGAAGCATAAGCTTCCCTTTTTTTTGCATCAACACAACAAAATGGTACACGCTGCATATCATCGGACATCAATTTCATGCATGGAGTACAGTCGACGTCTGGTTTCCTGGATGCCCGAAATTCCAAACATGCCAGATTTTCCGGACTCATCTGTGGCACCATCAAGTTCCTTATAGAGTCAATGTATTAAGAAGTCCGAAATTCCGGATGCTTATACCCTTCGGCATCTGGTCTTTTTACTGTTTACCCACAACCTAAAGTCACCACCGCCGCCGCCATTTTGGTTGTTTTCATATCCTCAAACCCGCCATACTCGCATCGCAGGTATGGCCAGAAGCATCGCCGCCAACCGCCGAACCGCACCGCGGCCGCCATAACCTTGAAACAGCACGTGTCAATTCGTTGCCAGCCGTAGCTTAGCAGCTTAGCGAAGCCAAACCTCACTGTGTTCGTTCATGTGTTGTTTTGTCAGCTCTGCGGTCGTGTTTGCAGTTGATCGTTTGTTGCTGCATGCTATCTTCATTGATCATGTTTCCCGACCTTCAGTATCCACCGAGTTCCTAGCTGTTTGGTGCTGCACTTTCCGTCGAGTGGATTCACTGTTTACAGTGATGGCACTGACTACTCCTTCATCTTCGTCCACGCCTTCGAAGTGCACAAAGCCCCCTCGTAGGCTTACAATGGCAAAGAAAGCCGCCCTCATTAAACAGGTCCAACGTGGTCAGTCGCAGGCAAAGGTGGGGAGGGAGTTCAGAATTTCGAAGCAAACTGTTTCAGACTTCATGAAAAACAAGGCGATAATCTTGGAAGTGGCTGCCAAATCAACCGGGGCTGGAACGAAAAATGTGAGCCAGGGTGTTTACCCGAAGCTCGAGAAAGCATTCGCCGTGTGGCTCAGTGCCATGATCACTAAGAAAATCGCGATGTAAGGCAACATCCTGAAGCAGAAGGCGGAGGTTTTCGCGCTTCAGATGAGTGTGAAGGACTTCAAGTTCAGTGATGAATGGCTTCGCAATTTTCAAGAGCCGCAATGGCTTGAAGTTCAAAAAGATGCACGGGGAAAGCAGCGCCATTGAGAATTCCATTGTTGCCAAATATCGGGATGGAAAGCTGCAGTCCGTGCTTTAGCAGTTTCCACCTAATGATATTTTCAACTACAACGAAACTGTGCTGTTCTACAAGCTGCTGCCAGAGAAAACGCTTGCATTTGCTGGGGAAATTTGCCACGGCAGCAAGTACAACAAGGAGCGGCTCACTGTCGTTGTTGGCAGCAATGTGTCAGGCAGGGAGAAGCTTCTGTTACTAGTAATTGCAAGTCGAAACATCCAAGATGTTTGAAGGAGGCAGTGACTCTGCCTGTTCTCTATGAAGCTAACAAGAAGGCGTGGGTAACGCAGCAGTTATTCAAAGCGTATGTGCGCAAGCTGGACAGGAGGTTCAAGCAGCAAAATCGAAAAGTTCTGCTGTTTGTGGATAACTGCGCTGTGCATGGCCACATCAAGAACCTAAAGGCTATACAGATTGAATTTCTGCGGTCGAACACCACAGTAATCCTGCAGCCGATAAACCAAGGCGTGATTCGAAACTTGAAGCATCATTACAAATAACGCTTACTCGGCTGCATGGTGCTCTGCTCCGACAACGGGAAAAGCTACGTCGTTGACCTCAGGTCTGCCGCAAGCATACTAGCAGAATCGTGGAAGGCGGTTACGCAAGAGACTCTGCGGAACTGTTTTCGCCCCGCGGGCTTTACACTCGACGCCGAGACAGCCGTCTCGCCCCAAGTGGACAGCATGTGTGACGAACTGCCAGCCACAGATGTTGCCTTTGACGATCTGCGCGCTGCCGGCGTGTCGATTACAGCCGGAATAACCTTTGAGGGCTTCGCAGACGCTGACAAAGACCTCGAGCTATGTGCAGACTTGACCGATGGCGAAATCATTTGGCAAGTTACGAAGGATTCCGACGACTCCGACACCGAGAACAAAGAGCCATCTCCTACACAGCCAACGAGCTTGGATGATGCAAGCACTGATGACGCTGTCATTGGTGTAGAGCAGTAACATGACGTTGACTGAAATTGAGGCAGACATGATCGTGGGCAAGCAGAACGCCGTGCAAAAGAAAATAGGTGACTTCTTTTTGCCCAAGTGCTGACCTATGAGATAGCGCAGGCCACGTCAGATTTTTTTTTTTAACGGCTCTTTTCAAGGCCATCTAAACAATGCATTGGCTGAATTGCAATAGGAATCTTGTACTCCGGCCATTACCCTCTCCGTCAGCGAAAAATACCTACAAAAAAAGGTGCATTTTCACGTGCATTTGTTTTTCCGGACTGCCCGATTTTCCGAACGCTTTCGTGGTACCTTGAGGGTCCTGGAAATCGGACGTCGACTGTATATCGAAGGTGAGCCTCATCTTGTCATTCCATGACTGCACACTTCAGCAAAGTGATCAAGCTATATTTTATCACAAGAGTGCATTGCACAAGCATTTCTCCAAAACAATGTTGATTACTTCAGCTTCCAGAGCCAGGACTCCCACTGACAACTGACATCTGCTTCCACAATTATAATAAATGGCATACCTCAGGAGTTGAAATAACAAGTTTAAGCTACAGCAACAAAACCTCTGGAGGCTTTGCTGCAGTCACTCCAAAATTTGGCACGGCACTGGATGGAAGATACAAAAACACTGTGCCAAAGCAAAGTTCAGGAAACAGGAGCATACAGCTTCACGTGCAGCCATTAAAGTCTTCACAACAGGAAAGTCTCCATGGGTGAATGTAAACCACCGAGGAGCCATTGGCTGAGGTACGAATTTTTCCAGGTTAACAAAAAAACTGCCAGGCTCTGTACAGAATGCGCAGCACAGTTACAATGAAAGCTGGAAGAGTAACTTTTCTTGAGCCTTTTTTAAACCTCTTTGGGGTAACTGCTCCAAGCACACTTGCAAAGTACCCACTACACAACAAAGCATAATTTTTATGTAGTAAGAGACATCCACCATGCCATTCTTCAGAAGTGTGGTACCCGCAACACACTTGGAAATATTTATGTGCATTTTGTTGATGCTGTGGTTGATAATGATGAAAAACTATGTCCGAGGCTTCTGTAATAGATTGGAGCATTCGGTGACCCACTAGTTACACAGGTGTCATTGTGTGACGCCTGGTTGTTCCTTTGCTGTTCTAAAATGATTTATTACACACATTAACGCGATTCCTTACCTGACACGAAGCCTACCTAGGATCACTTTGCAACGGTGTTTCAAGCACCGGCACAGCTCAGTGATAGAAAGTGGGCTGGCATGCAGGGGGCCCGGATTTGAATCTCAATCTGCTCTTGGTGTTCTTACTTATTTAGATTTTTTTTTCTTATTTCACGTGATAATGGTTATGGACACTAGAGGTGGTGATGGCGGAGAACTACGGTGCAGAAAATGACTCGTTTGATCTCACAACAGCTTTCACTGTAAAACTAGTGAAGACTCTCAGACTGACCCCATGGCAAAAAATTAGGCTGTTTGATTTCTGTAAGGTTGTTGCATACAGAACTCGACGCTAATGGAAAATGCATATACGCATGCAAAGGCCACAGAGCCTCTGCTTTCATTCACACTGGTGTGCAGTGGCCATTTTTTTTTTAATAACAGCTAGACAACTCCTTCAAGATAAACAACACAATTCTGTACATGAAAAATTGCCAAAATAACATCTGTTGCATGGTACACCACATGATATAGTTGTGCACTCAATTAAGATGTATTCCATATCCAGTTAATGAATTGAAACTCGGATTACTTATATGAGAAGTGGGCAGTGGCAAGAAAAATTTTTGTCAAGAAACTTTATTCATTCATTCATTCATTTTCATTCATTGTTTCTGATGAACTTCTGATGAAGTTGAGTGAAGCGACCTTGCTGCTACAAAAACATTTTCCAACATAGACAATTAAAAAATAATGCAACGTTTCAAAGCCACAGGGCCTCACATTACCTTATATTTGCAGTCTGGCATTTTTTCACAAGATTAGAGTGAAATGTCGCTTCTCCAGTCACCACTAAGTAAATATGGCATGCAGTAGGAAAAGCCTGTAAGGTTTAAACCTGGATATAATGAAATTGATAAATGACCCCAAAATTTTGTTACAAACAAGTTTTCGTTATATGCAGTCTCAGCCCCGTCAAGGTGGCTTAGTGGCTAAGGTACTTCGCTGCTGACCCGCAGGTCGCTGAATCGAATGCCGGCTGCAGCAGCTGCATTTTCGATGGAAGCGAAAATGCTGTAGGCCTGTGTGCTCAGATTTGGGAGCACGTTAAAGAACCCCAGGTGGTCAAAATTTCTGGAGCCCTCCACTACAGCATCTCTCATAATCATATGGTGCTTTTGGGACGTTAAACCGCACATATCAATCAATATGCAGTCTCAGAAAAAAAATTTCGGGAAAAAATACAGAAATTAAACAAAAGGAGAACTAAAGGCACTGCTTACCTAGAACATTATATAGTGGCAAAAACTGTATTATTTGCTCAATCGCTCATTTGTGAGGGATGGCAATACTGAATGTTCTTAGGAAATCTATACAACAAACTCTGACAGTCTGGCCGTGGCCTCCAAGATGGCAGTCACTTTTCTGGAGCCTACTTTGGAGGCTACGGTCTAATGAACTCATAGCGTGACACAAGACGGCAAAGCTCATGACAAGTCAACGTCCAAAGATTCATCGTTTTTACCGGGGTCTCGGACAGTTTCCACCAGAACTTAATCTGACATGTCCTTGTTAGTGACGACACAATTTTCCGTCTAAAAAAATAATAAGAAAATCGTAAGGCTGTGCATCGTCAAGGGTTGCTCAATGTGCATGCAGAGTAGCCACGCAGGCATGCGCAGCATTGAAAATAAAAAGCAAATAACTTGGATAGCAAACATGATTTCGAAAAACGGTTTCTACATACAGCGCTAACTCGAAACATAACAACAAGAAGCAAAACATTTTCTTTTTTGGAGGTGCTACCTGTTGTCGAGTAAACGAAGTGCATTTCAGAGACTGCAACACAACTCTGTGCATCACATATTGCCAAAATGACATCTGTTGCATGGTACACCACATGTAATTGTGTACTCGTTTAAGATGTGTTCCATATCCAATAAAAACTGCCAGGCCTGCGGAGAACGCACAACGCCGTCACAGCATGAGCTGGATGAACGGCCTTTCAGAGCTTTTGTTCAACACTATTTATGTAATTGCTACAAGCATACTTGCGGGATACCCACTACACCATAAATCATTCTAATTCTTTAGTTGTATGGAGGCATTCACTATGCCATCCTTTCTCATTCTTCTGAGGAGCATGGTACCGGCTATACACATGCAAAGAATTCTGTGCAATTTTTTTATGCTGTGGCTGACGAAGATGATTTATGCCTGAACAGTTTGTATTGGGTTGGAGCATTTAATGACCCCCTTGTTATACACTTCCCATTGTGTGATGCCTTCTTGTTGCTTTGCTCTTCTAAAACACTTCATTACTCATATTAACATGATTACTTTCCCGACATTAAGACTGCCTAAGGCCCATTTGCAACAGAGCTTCAAGCACTGTGTGGCTCTGTGGTAGAATACTGGGCTGGCACGCAGGAGACCTGGGTTCAAATGATAACATATATTGTTCCCCCAGACTTAAAAATGTAACGCTCGCAGCAGTCTTCAGTTGTGCTCAGAAGGCTGCCGGCAAGGATCCCCTGGTGATGGTGGGTGATTTGAAAGCTCACAGCACACTCTGGGGGTACATGCGTGATGAGAAGCGTGGGCCCAAGCTAGCACAACTTGTGTCCACGCTGGGTCTCACTCTTTACACTGACCTTGCACATCCAAAGCGGGTAGGTAACTCCGTGACTCGGAACACATGTTTGGACCTTACCTTCACCAAAAACATTAGACATGCAGACTGGGCCAGCACCGAGGAAACCCTCAGTGGTGACCACTGCATACTCAACACCACTATCACAACCAAACCACTGGCAAGACCCTATGCCCAAGCCCGAATACCCGACTGGACAAAGTTCCGGAAAACCTACACTAATCTGGCCCCTATCAGCAAAACAGGTTACCACGCATGGTCACGAGAATTGGTCATACACCTTCGTTCGACGGAAACTCAAGTTCAACTTTTGGAGGCTATGCCGGAGGCAGACAACCACCTTCTTCACCTCTGGAAGGCACGGCACAGCCCTGTCAGTAGATGGCAGTGCCAAAAACACCATCGGAACCTTGAAATTTGCATTGCCGAGCTCATCTGACGAGCGGCAGAGTACGCGGCCCAGCTCGCCGACTCGAATTGGGTGGACCGATGCAACACGGCTGCTAGACAAATGTCCAGCCAGAGCACTTGGCGTCTCTTTCGACCCTTGATAGACCTGACTCAAACCAGAGCCGACACACAAAAACATCTCCAATGTATTACCCATGCCTTGGACAGAGATGCCTCAAAATTAGCATGCAAACTACGCAATCATTACCTCTGTGTCCGGCATGACACCAAAGGCCCAGCGTACTCCTATGCAGGTTCCGAGAAGGCAGAGCTGGATCAACCGTTCTAGCTGTATGACCTGAAGGCGGGCCTAACTAAAATAAGCAAGGAACGGCACCGGGAAGAGACAAAGTAACAGTGAAATTACTTTCCAACCTTCACAACCCGACCTATGACGCACTCCTCGCGCACATGAACTCAATCTGGCTTGAGAGGATACCCTTTCCAATTGAATGAAAGACCGCCCAGGTCACTTTCATTCCGAAAGCCGGCAAAGCCATAAACACGGACAACCTTCGAACCCATCTCTCTCACATCTTGTGCGGGAAAGCTGATGGAAACTATGGTGCAAGATCGCCTGTCTGAGTTTTTGGAAAACCACCACAAATTTACAGACACAATGTTCGGGTTCTGCCCACATCGGTCCGCACAGGATGTCCTGCTTCAATTAGACCGTGAAATTCTAAATCCTGTAGAATACCCTCTTAATGACAAGGCAGAGCTCGCCCTTGATTTGAAGGGGGCTTTTGACAAGGTCACACATGACATAATACTCAAGCACCCTTTCCAAATCAACTGTGGACACATGTTTCAATACATTCGACAACTCCTCTCTGATTGACAGTCATACATCCGAATAAAAGATGAACACAGCCCCTATCAATTAAGTACGAAGGCACCCCACAGGGTGTGGTCCTCTCACCCCTACTGTTTAATCTGGCTATGATGAAACTCCCGGCACAACTGGATAATGTTGAAGACATACAGCACGCGCTCTATGTTGACGATATTACCATACGGGCTAAACACGGATCAGTAGGAAACATAGAAGCCAACCTGCAGCAAGCCGCGAAGATCGTGGATGCCTACGCCCGCCGCTGCGGCCTTCAATGCTCCCCAACCAAATCAGAATTTGTGAACATCTGCCCCTCGGCAAAGTGCACTACCAATATTGAACTGTCCTATCAATATTGAACGTCGTGAGATCAGAGTACTGGGTCTGTTTATTCATAAACATCGCTGATGCGATACAACATTGACAAAACTGTGTAAAGTGGAGGAACAGGTGGGCCGCATGGTTCGTTGGGTTTCCAACAAGCGAAAGGGGTTATGTTGCAAAGATGCCTAGCAGCTGGCCGATGCATTCGTAAGCAGTCGAGTCTTGTACTCGGCTCCTTACCTCCACCTGGGCAAGTTTGACGAGAACACCCTTGAGGTGATTCTAAGGAATGTGCACAAGCATGCTCTTGATCTCTCAATAACCACGTCCAACCAGCGCCTTAAGGCCTTGGCATGATAAACATTTTTCCAGATCTCCTGGAGGCACACTTGACCACCCGACCACCCAATACACGAGACTTACGAACACTTCCTCGGGTCGCCGCCTATCAGCCTGACTACACATCTACCACCCATCAAAGACGGAAGAATGAGTACGCATCCCAGAAGTCTTGAGATACGCCCTGCATGTGCGCCCTCTTCCGGCCAGCATGGCACGTGACGACCACAGTGGCAGGCGCTTTGCTATGGGAATAAACACGGCATCTCTTACGTGAACCCCTCCAGCCCTCACCATAAGGGGTGGTACACAACTGCAGTCGTCCACCAAAACATAGCGGGGAATGGCCTCACATTCGGAACACAGGACATAACACGTGCGAAGAAAGTCACCATCGCGCTAGCTGCCACACATCAGGACTCACGGGTCATCATTACGGACTCAAGAGGGGCCTGCAGAAATATTCAACGTGAATACGTCCCATACCTGGCGTACCGCATCTTACAAAGCAGTAATTACGTCGAGGCCCCCCCGTCCCGTAGGATCATAGGGGCTCCAGCTAACACGGGCCTTGAAGGTAATGAAACGGCTGACGCCACTGCCCGCCTGCTTGCTCTTCGGATAATGCTTTCAGACTTTTCAGAACTGAATCCAGAACCTAATCTAGCCTTAACATTTCAAGAAATTACTGATTTATATCGATTCGGCTATGCAATTTATCATGAACCCTGTAAGGGCCTTACAAAGGCAGAGGAATGTTTGCTCCTCCAACTCTAAACCAAAACACTGCTGTGCCCGGCAGTTCTAAAATATCTCGATCGTGCCTGTACAGGAAAATGCCCGCACTGTGCGGAGAAGTCTTCCGACATCTTTCACATGATGTGGGCATGCCAGTCAACTTCGCGCCTCACCCCAAAACCAAAGCCCAACCGGGAGCACTGGGAGGCAGCCCTGCTCAGCTGTTTTGACCTGGCAAGCCAGAAGGCCCTGATCAATCGAGCTCGAGTCGCTTTGGCTGCCAATGGACTTCTGTAACGAGGAGCTCACCTAGTGTGTGTGAGGGGTGGCCTGCACCAGGCCATCTCCCTCCTACTCCCTGTAATATATATATATATATATATATATATATATATATATATATATATATATATATATATATATATATATATATATATATATATATATATATATATAATAAAGTTTTTTCTCTCTCTTGTGTTTGTGCTGCTTTGGCACTGTCTCTAAAGACAACGCATTCAAGACGCGTTTGTGCTACATTGAGATCAGTGGCAACTTCAAGTCAAGGAGCATTTTTGATTACTGTAGCGAATTTCCATTGTCTATTCATTTTCATGACAAAAACTTATGCACATACTGAAGGACACTTTTTTGCTTACACCACTAATAGCTGTGCTTCTTTACTTTTTGGCATTGAGCTTCATAGAATAACACCTAGACAGAAATCTGGCACTAGTGTCTATGCGGGCTCCTTCAGTGGCACTTGCACCCTCCTAGTAATTATCTGGTAAGTACAGCCTTCGAATCTTCTTCGAATGGATCACGTTTTTGAGATTCACGACGCTTGTTTGCCGAGTGTAAAACAAAGTGATATGAAGTTATATTTATCTGAAAATTGTTTCATTTTTTTATATGCAAACTTTATTGCAAACATTTTTTGTGACTATGAGGCAGGAGTGAAACCTGGACAAATTGAGCCACCAGGGTAGCGTTCCTCTGCCATTGTGTTCCACATTGGGCATCAAAATAAAATGAATTATTTTTTTACAACACTTAAAAACAAACGCGCTTCTTTTCCCCCTCGAAAATGTGCTTTATCTATTTATGGAAATAACAGTACAGTATTAATTAAGAAACACTTCACGTTTCGTCTGCTGCAGTGCCAAGCGCGTCTGTCCAAGTGGTCTACCCCCAACGCACCTCTCATTTTATTGCGAAGTCAAGTCAGAAGAGCGTGACAGTGCATCTACTTCATTTCGCCGTCGTTTTGCAGTTGATTTAAATGAGTTTTGGCAAGACGCACCAACAAAAAAATGTGAACACGTTGTAATCGCCTGCATTGGCATGGGACACTACATCTATGCACAGCCGTGAGTGAACGACGCTTCGCTTAAACTGTCGAATGCAACTTATACAGCTCCAACGTCACAGTAAATTGAGAGACCTAGGGGTGTTCAGTTTCTTTAAACAAAAAAATGTGCTGCTTCAGTGCTTTCCACCCACCCCACCACCCACTCTGCACGAAGAACGAAAATGAAACTGTAGAAAAAGATTCATAGACAGTTCGCTAGCCAACGCGATACCACCTGAAGCATGTACTTCCCATATTTCCCATGAGGGTACACAATCGCAGCACCAGATTCCTCTGTAGCTATTATTGTATGGAAACTCTATGCTTTTTGTAGATGAAATACAATAAGTTTTTGATTTGACATTAGAATGTACGTATAAAGTTTTCCTCTATTCGGTTCAAAATATGTACCATTCAAACACCATTCTATTGAAGAGGACCAGGTATATGAAAATGAGCGATGAAGTCAAATACTTGGTTACCTACCCTGATTGACAGTAAGAATCTTGCAGCCTGTACCCCCACAGCGCTCCATAAATTCATCAATTGGCAGCTGTGCACACTGTATGCCTTCTGCATATGCACTGCTCAGGCTAACGTTCTGCGCAAAAATAAGCACCACAGAAAGGAGTTTAAAAAGCTACACATGCTTCAAGAAATAGTTGAGCTTCATTTACAAAACAGACATTTCAGAATCTCAACTTAACTTAAAGGGGTCATGCACCACTTTTTGATGTAATCCTCAAATGCCCTCTGTATCAGAGTTTATTGTCTCATGAACAAATTGCCACAAAAATTTTTCGACTCTGTCAAAAATGAGCGTAAGTACAGAAGTTTGTTGTGTGCTTTCGGCACTATTCATCTTTCTTCGTCATGACCAGTGTGCTGGAAGCTAAGCAGGAAGGAATGGCACAGTGGAAAGAAATTACGCAAGTGTGCAATAGGAACTTGAGTGGGCGTGATGAAATGCAATCACTCCTTTCCATTGTGAATCCTGTACACAAGTGCGTCTCACAGTGAAATGTTAGCAGACTATGGAATGCAGCACTGGCATGTGGTGGCAGCCCATCACAAGAAGCACAGCTGATCCAAATGCCACTCTTGATTTATGTTAGCTATTGGCCAATAGCATGCTACCAGCTGTATGGAATCAAACACTGGCCGCCTGCAACTTCGAAGTGAGAGAATACAAGCCTCTGTATCAAAAGACAACGCCCGAGAAAATAGCAACTTCTTGCTACACCGGCAACGTCAGCTTGTCATGCACGACTGCAAGATTTTCCTGAGATGTTCTTAGCAGTGTGTGCTACCCACCGAATGTATTTTGCCACCAAGCACAAGAGGTAAATCATGGCCCCTTTAAAAAGACCCTGAAACTTTTTTTTTTAGTCTTGTCAGCGTTTAGGCTAGAGCATCATGAAACTATTTGCACCTGGAAGTTAGAGACACACCATGTGCCAAGGCCATTATAGACAATTACATAATACCCTCCTCCTTGCTTCCTGAACTCATGCCACATTCTGGCATCACTGGCAATGGCACAGTTCTCACAAGTGCACTCGATGATTTGAGCTTTGCCCAGCCATGACCAACGAGATTGCACGCCAACAGGTTGCACGCAATCTCGGAGACCACAGTGCAGTGGGTCCAGCAGCATGCACGCCTTCTGGCAATAGAGACGATGATCAAGAAGTGGTCGGTATCTGCTTCAACAGGTGCCGCCTCTCTACCAGCCGACCTTACTTCCACACATTCCACACCAAATCAGATCAGCAGCCTGTGTGACGTCGCACTTCCAGCGGATGCTGTACTGTGAACGAGCGGCTGAAAGCGTGTTTGGCTGAGCCGCAGTGATTCACAGTGATCTGCAGCTTTAATGCATTCTAATAAGCTACAGAGTTTATGCAGAGAGCTTAAATCAGTCTGTAATGGCCCTTGGGACTTGGTCTACCAGCCTAATGCATTTGTACAAATTCGTCAAAACCCTTTCATGGTCCCCTTAAAGCTTTACCAAAAATTATACTCGGGTCCTAAATACAATAGTGGCAAATAAATGCTGGTTAATAAAACAACTACCACATAGCATACAGTGTTGTCTAACAAGTATTTTTAAAGTGTACGTAACTGCTACCACATAACAGTTATATGTGCTATGTAACAGATACATTTGGTTCAGCATTTAAGAAGGTGGTGCCATCAAATTTCAAGGCTATAAGAAGCCTCATGTTAGTTTCCTCTGTATGCAAGGAGGCTCCACATGAATGGTCAAACACAGCAAATGTTTAGAACATACAGTCGAACACAGTTCTATCGAACCCACATATATCGAATTTTCGGGTATATCAAACTCGCAAGTTATCCCCTTGAAATTCCTTTGTAAAAGAATAGAAATTCACATGTTTATATTGAACGGTATTTTTGCCCACCTTCGAATATATCGAATGCTGTGCGAGCTGGAAGGTGCGCTTCAGCACTCGCCCCCCCCCCCCCCCCATCTCCCTCCACAGTCTCTGCGGCAGCCCGGCTCCGCAAGCAAGTTAGAAGGCGCACTTTGGCACTTGCAGCACCCAGCAAACTCTGCACGTCACTGCGCGTCACCACGCCTCCGCCAAAACACGAAACCCTTGAAAAAAGGTAAGGGCTAGTGGGCTCTAACTTGTGGAACAGTTTTTTTTTTGGTTCTCTTTCTCTCTCTCATGTTTTATCCATATACCCATCGGCTCGAAGAGCAGGAATGAAGGAGCACGTCATCCTCTCGTTTTTTTTATGTTTTGTTGCTCTTTTGCGAGTTTTGATCACCCAACTACGGCTCACACCTTTTGCTGTTGCCCTCGCAGGTGGCCGTCACCTCGCAAGCGCTTTTATGCTACTGCTGTCGCGTCGCCTACGTACCACTGCATGTGCAACATTTCTCTTTTGCGTGCGTAGCATGCAAAGCCGCTGAGGACTCCTTGAATTATCGACTTCTTGTGTAGCTATGGCCAGCTTCAAGAAGCGCAAGACCCTTGACTTTGCAAGGAAGTTGAAAACTACTCAGCGTGTTGAGGCGGGCGAGAAATGTTCGGCCGTTGCGAACGACTTTGGGATACCACGGAGCACACTGAGTACCTTGTTGAAAATCGGTGGAGCAGCAAATGTTGGGAGCCTGTCATGTGCACACTTCTACCCACGGCAATGTAGAAAAGGCACTCTATGCCTGCTTTCTAGAAGTGCGCGCGAACATTCCTGTGGATGGCCCGATGCTGATCTCGAAGGCCAAATGGTTTGCCGCTGCACTCGATGAAACAACTTCGCCGACAACAGCGGATGGCTTCACCTTTAAGCAGTGCTAGAACACTATTGGCAAAACCAATTCTGGGGGAAGCGAAGCTGTCAGCAGCCAGGACATCCAGCAGTGAATGACAAAGGAGTCCCCAGAAATCTTCGCAAAGTTTTCTCCCGTAGAGATTTTCAATGCCTGGTGAGGCGTAAAGACGGACAAAGTGGTCAACTGCTTCCACAAGGCAGGCTTCAAGATGGCGGAACTTGCGCAAACCGGTGAAGACAACGACAAGCACATAGACGATGCATTTCACAAGTTGTCGTCCCACTTTCCGGCAGCAGTTTCACACGAAGTGTCTGCGGAAGACTTCGTGGAAGCGTACTGCAATGTCCAGGCCATCAGCTCATGTGACGAGGAGGATTGTCCGGACGAGGCGCTGGCTACACACGTGTACTCTGCCGCTAAGGTGGCGGCATCATTCGGCATCATTCGGCACCATTCGGCATTGTATTATTGGCCACATGGAGGGAACCGGGCTGTGGCACCTGGACAGCCTTGATAAAATCGAGACTAGCGTCTTCAACATTTCAAAAAAGAACAAGCAGGCCAAGATTACCTATTTTTTTTATGCAAACAAATTCTGTTGCGGGCGTGTGTGAGGAATTATTTGTCATTCTTGAATGCACCTATTGTAACTGATGATATGCTACAGGTAAGCTCTCGGGGGGTTTATTTTTTATATCAAATTTTCCATATATCGAACTAATTTGCGATCCCCTTCGAGTTTGATATCAGTGTTTGACTGTATTTTAATTATATTACAAACTGCGACTAAATCCTCATTCACCCGATCGAAGCCCATCGCAAGCACGTCACACCAGATCTGTAGCAAGGTGAGTGACATCTGGACCTCCGCTACGTACGTATTGGCGAAGCATTGCAGCAACTGCAGCTAGCAGCACGTTTGTTTTGCAGGTGCTTTACAGGATATTTGTCCTACACGTGCTTGTGCCACACGTGTGTGCAAGAACAGACAATACTAAGTACGACGTGCGTCAAAGCTTTGTGAGGTGATGTGACTGAGTCACCTAAGCTGCTACGTCAGTGCCCAACTCGGTGCCCACAGACAGAAACCGAAAATTGTCCACATAAATAAAACTATTATAAATTATTTAGCGAGAATAAATTATTCTTAGTGCATGCATAGTGCTTCTTGGGGCTATAAGAAATGCTTGCAGCAAAAAAAAGCTGCAAGCGCCATTTTTATGTGGTTGGAATACATCAGGTTCTGGATACAAGTGTGGCCAAAATACAGCAAAGGGCCAAAATACACCAAGGGTAACCTGATGGGCGCAAGGAAGCTTCTTCACAAAAAACTGCAGCTAGCAGCACGTTTGTTTTGCAGGTGCTTGACAGGATATTTGTCCTGCACATGCTTGTGCCACACGTGTGTGCAAGAACAGACAATACTAAGTACGACGTGCGTCAAAGCTTTGTGAGGCGATGTGACTGAGTCACCTAAGCTGCTACGTCAGTGCCCAACTCGGTGCCCACAGACAGAAACCGAAAATTGTCCACATAAATAAAACTATTATAAATTATTTAGCGAGAATAAATTATTCTTAGTGCATGCATAGTGCTTCTTGGGGCTATAAGAAATGCTTGCAGCAAAAAAAAGCTGCAAGCGCCATTTTTATGTGGTTGGAATACATCAGGTTCTGGATACAAGTGTGGCCAAAATACAGCAAAGGGCCAAAATACACCAAGGGTAACCTGATGGGCGCAAGGAAGCTTCTTCACAAAAGTGCCATAAATAGCTGAATAGACTGATTTCACCGCAATTGCACTACTTCCCCGCTGCCGCAAAGCATGATGGTACTTATAGTGCTCTCCAAGTACATTTAGCTGCGCGGGTGGGCTGCATCAATTACCTTTAGCACCGTATTAGCACAAATCGCGGTGGCTGGGTTGACATGCTTCATAGTGGGCAACACAACAGCAGCCTAAGCGAAGTTAAGCTCAACAGGAATGCGTGGGACAGTCAATGAAGTAGGGCAGAGCAGCAACAGACGTGCAGTTCTAACGTGTTGTTCAATGTGCTTCCGAGTTCAGAGTGTATTATGTAATTCATGGTAGTTAAGAAAGGCTCTATAGCATCATAACAAGCTTTCTGTACCACTGATGAGTCAACTGGCGACAGCAAAACTGCATGCAACATGTGGTCGGTTGCGTTGCCGAGGCAATCGCAATCAGCAGCGGCAGATTGGATACATGCTTTCCAGGCAAAACTGAGATCACCTAAACCAACCTGTCACCAAAATAATCTAATATCTCGGGTTTTACATGATAAAACCACAATATGATTATGAGATATGCCATAGTGAAGGGCTCCGGAAATTTTGAACATCTGGTGTTCATTAATGTGCACGGACATCGCACAGCACATGAGCCTCCACCATTACGTCTCTCACCACAAGCAACGACTACTGTGAAGTATATCACTTGAATGAGACATGTGCTACTAACGAAGCCTATAACTACAAGCTGTACGTGTACGTTCGCACCAACGTTTTTAGATACTGGAAGTTGGAAAAGCTCGCTCCGGAGGCGGCACAAACTCGTATCTGCTCCGAGGAGCAGCACTGGCATAGCATTGAAATAGAGCCGCCCCCGGCTTTCCCCGGCAGCGTTTGTGCGTGTGTGTGTGTGTGTGTGTGTGTGTGTGTGTGTGCGTGCGTGTGCGTGTGTGTGTGTGTTTCGCTTGCTCAGACCACAGGGGCAGAAGCTTGAAGGGAAAGTTAGATTTTGGTCATTCCAAATAGTACTCAACATCTCAACATATTACCCGGCAATCAAACATGCTTGAGTTAATTAGCAGCTCAACATAGTAAACATGCTGGACTGCGGCGTGCCAAGCTGTCGAAGTGGCTATGGCTCTGAGGGAAACACTTGCAATTGCCTGCACTTCTTCAAACCCCCAAAATTACTCTGCAGTTCACAGGGCCTGAACAGCTGCTATTCCACGAAAAGCCTTCCTGGTGACAGTCAAGACATACATTTGCGACTTGAATTTTGAACCCGAGGACCTAATCACTTGCTACGAGCACATCATAAAGGGAAACATGAAACTTCCATGTGGTAGGTGGACACATAAACCCGGTGCATTCCTCAAATTTTCCCG
Source organism: Rhipicephalus microplus (assembly GCF_043290135.1). NCBI lineage: Eukaryota > Metazoa > Arthropoda > Arachnida > Ixodida > Ixodidae > Rhipicephalus > Rhipicephalus microplus. The sequence goes on from NC_134710.1 coordinate 209,972,250, forward strand.
ATTATTCTTGCACGCATTTCTAAACCAGCTGCATCAAAGCGCCAAAGGAAACCATCGAAACTTAAAAAAATTACGAATTTCGAGGGCCGTGTGTGCGCAAGTGGTGGTGGCGATGTGTCGACGTTAACATAGAGAACAACGATATTGACGAAGCTACTGGCGTCCCCTCCAATCCTGATTTGTGTCTAGAAGTAGCAACTTTGTTCCCTGCATTACAAGACCGAACAGTGTTCCAATCTTAGAATGCCTAGCTTATTCAGGAAGAAGTTTTTTTTTTCATATTTCGTATTTGTGCTGCGCTGAAAGCTTCAAAGCAAAGTCAGCCAGAGGGTATATACGAAACCAAGTGGCTGATTACTTGGGTTCTCCTTAAAATATCGAGCCCTGCAGATGCTTATAGGTTGATGTCAAAGGTGAACATACTGCGTCTGCCGACATCGTCACGCCTTAAACAAATAAATTATCAAGGGAATGCTTTGCGAATTCGGGCCCCGCCGCGGTGGTCTAGTGGCTAAGGTACTCGGCTGCTGACCCGCAGGTCGCGGGTTCGATTCCCGGCTGCGGCGGCTGCATTTCCGATGGAGGCGGAAATGTTGTAGGCCCGTGTGCTCAGATTTGGGCACACGTTAAAGAACCCCAGGTGGTCGAAATTTCCGGAGCCCTCCACTACGGCGTCTCTCATAATCATATGGTGGTTTTGGGATGTTAAACGCCACAAATCAATCAATCAATCTTTGCGAATTCGGGTTCAAAGTGGTTTCACTCAGCAGCATCGGTTGTTGTGCTGGAGGGAGGCCCGTCATCAGTTAGTCCACTTGACTGGTAGAACCTTTTGAAAGCTCTGTTTTCATTTTCCGAATGTCATTCTTCACTTTTTCTTCAAAACTGTGGCCCTATTACCCAATTTCTTAGTTTAATAGTTGAGCGTAATTTTTGGTGAAGCTTCGTTGGTTTTGTATATTTCTCCTCTTTTTTTTCGTCTACCGAGCTCGCTAATTCTTCTTTGTGTTCTTGCATGGTGGGCATAATTCTTTCCAGGACAGCCCAAAGTGCTCCTCCACATGTCCCGGATCTTCAGGGCTGATGTCGCGGTAGAAATTGAAGGGAATAAGCTGCTATGACAGCCCGTGCATACTTTCAGGTAATCAGCATAACTGAGAGAAGTTGATACCATCTGCAAGCTGGCGAGTTTCAGCTGCCTTCGCAAACCATGTTCACTGTATACGCACGAGGGAACAATCTGCCCCCTACAACTGAGGACAAAGGTGACGTCTTTTGTTACCACCAGTGCCTTGTCGATTTCAACAATACCTTTGTTTTGAACAACTTTGAAAAAAAAAAGAGCATCTTGGTTGATAAGCTCGACATTCCTGGATTGGAGCTTTCATCAGTCTTGTGCTGCGGGCAACCAAGTTGCTACCTCTGGACATAACTCTGAATCGGAGGGGACACCAGTAGCTTCGTCAATATCACTGTACTCCATGTTAACGTCAGACACATTGCCACCAATTGCCGACACATGACCCTGGAATATCGCGGTTTCTTCTAGTTCTGGGGGTTCCCTTTTGTGCTTTAATGCTGCTGATTTAGACAAGTGTGCAGGAATATTCGGAAAAATTCTAGGAACAGCACTGGGCTTAATTTCCAACCTACTACATTGAATTCTGACGTTTCTGCCTACCGTGTGCTCGCAGCAAGGGATTAGGTCCTCAGATTCGAAATGTAGGTCTTGACTGTCACCTGGAAGGCTTCTCGTGGAATAGCAGCTGTCCAGGCATTGAAAACTGCACGATTACTTGGAGTTTGAAGAAGTGCCATCGATCATAAGTGTTTTCCTCGGAGGCATAGCTACTTGGACAGCCCGGCGCGCTACAGGTTCGCATGTTTACTATCCTACTGCTAATTCACTCAAGCATGCTTGATCGTCGTGTTACCTGTGAAATACAAGCTGTGAAAGAGCTTTTTCAAATAAAAGTTATTTAAATACTGGCTGTATGTCATCTACTGCACTGTATTCTATATTTCTTAAATTATTCTTCCATCACTTTGAAAGTCCTTCTCCTAACTCCTCAAATAATTTCAGCTACAATCCAAAGAGTTGGTGTATAAAATGCATCTTCACATTAAAATTATGCCATTTATGTCAGCTACAAGGTTGGCACAGCTGACACCGCACAGCAGGATGGAGGATAAAGCACAGCAGGATGGTGGCGCTGATTCACGCAAGACTGCCCATGTGGCCTGTCTATTTTTTCTTAGCTGTTCAAAAAAAACACAGCCATTTTTAAATATATTACACGCAATTCATGCACTGTGTAATTACAACAGGCTCGCTTCATTAGAATCTTCCACAACGTGGAGGCGCAGATAAACCCTATTTATTTCACAGGCACAGGCAGAATTTTTTTTTTTTTTCGGGGCGTAGGGGCACCACCTTGCTTTAAAGAGGGTGCCACAGAGACACGTGTGGTCGAGTGTCACTTTTGGCTCTGTAAACAATAGTGGATTTTTTTGGGGGGGGGGGGACGGCAAACGCCTAGTGTGCCACCCGCTGGCCACACCACTGAGTCATTGCAAGCAAAGAAATAACTATAGAATTCTTAGGAACAGGCACAGCTCGTATTTATCACTAAGTAGTATTCATTAGGCCCTCATCTAGCTGCTTTAGCTACAATTCGCATATTTGGAAACGAATTTCCCGCTGTTTCATATGCAGAGGTAACAGATGATGCTCCTTCGCCAATCACGAAGCGACAGCAGCGCCGCCGCTGCCTAGGATACCGGAATGGGCCGCTCCTCGCCACTGCGACCATGTGTGCTTACCCAACTGACAGTATCTAAAAACGTTGGCTACCGTCAAGAAGTGTATGGTGAAAACTGTGTCGTGCCATCATCGCAGCCAATGCCACCACCTGGACTTCCTCATTTCTTTCTATATGTGATATCGGCACCCTCCTTTCTCGAATTTTGTTATCCCCTTCGTTACTTTGTAAGTAATTCTCAGCATGAACCGCGCCTGCCGTGCTCGAGAAGCTTCGAGACTGTAATAGATCATTTCATTAAGATCACCCCCGCTTCGCAAATATTACAGATTATTCTGGAACCTATGTGGCCGCTAGCGATAACGCTAGGATATTCGACAACATGTGTATAAATGCCACCGCACTTGGCCGCTTGTCAGTTGATCGCCGGCCCACGCTCTATTCACCGCTATCAGCACCCGTGTGTTGCTATAATCTGACCTTCAGTTTCCTGGCGACAGGTTCAGCCGAATAAGCAGTTTCATCTTAGCCTCAAGTGTTCTCCCTTCGTCCACGTCACGACCCTGTGCCATCTGGTGGAGGTGCTGCTTCTTTCATGTACACGACGCCCCAATCAAGTCATGAGCCCAGCCCATGTCGTGAAGAAGACACCGATGCCAGCCACGAGCAGCGAATTAGCCATAGGCAACAAGGTCTCTCACCAGAGTACGGCTTTTACCCGACAAGACTCGGAAGACCGAGACGTTGGCGTCGACCATGGCGACAATGACAGCGCCTGTGCCACCAGCACCACTCCAGCTCCGGCAACCCAAAGAGCTGCTACCTTTCCACGGTTCGCCACTGGAAGACCCAAAGAGCTGGCTTGAAAGGTTCGACCACGATGCCATCTTCAACAAATTAACCGAGGATGACAAGCTCCGGCATGTTTATTTTGCCTTAGGACCCCGCCTCGGTGGTCTAGTGGTTAAGGTACTTGGCTGCTGACCCGCAGGTCACGGGATCAAATCCCGGCTGTGGCTGCTGCATTTCCGATGGAGGCAGAAATGTTGTAGGCCCGTGTACTCAGATTTGGGTGCACGTTAAAGAACCCCAGGTGGTCAAAATTTCCGGAGCCCTCCACTACGGCATCTCTCATAATCACATGGTGGTTTTGGGATGTTAAGCCCCACAAATCAATCAATCAATTCCGCCTTAGAAGATGCTGCCAGGACCTGGTTCAAGAATCAAGAGCGAAGCCTCACAAGATGGGATGTCTTTCGCGCCAGGTTCCTCACCACTTTCGCAAGTGTGGTCTGCAAGGAGAAGGCTCCAGCTTCCTTTGAAACCCGTCTACAGATGCCAAATGAAAATGTGGCGCTAATCACGGAAGAGTTGATTCAACTCTTCTGCCATGTTGACCCCGACATGCCCGAGGAGAAGAAGGTCCATCTGCTCATGTGAGTAGTCAAGCAAGAACTCTTAGCCGGGCTGATCAGAAACCCGTCAAAAGAGTTGCCGAGTTCATTTCGGAAGCATCTACAATTGAGAAGACGCTGGAGATGCGGACACGGCAATATAATCATAGCTTCTCATCTACAAGCTATTCCCACAACTAATCTCTAGGAAGCGCCGACATGCATGAGACGATCCGAGCAATTGTGCAAGAAGAGATAGCAAAATTGCTTCCTTCAACACAGCCTCACGTGGACTCCATCACGGACATCGTGCGCCAGGAGATTCAGCAATCGGTAGGTGTTCCTCAGCCTCCAGGGCCTAATTGCAAGCCATGAGCTATGCTGCTGCAGCCCGCTGTCACGCCCCTCCTCCATGTCCATGCCAAGATGCGGTCCCGTCACACTTCCGCAGCCAGATGCCACCGCTGCTGCCACCACCACCACCATTGCCCTATCGCTCGCCTGCGGGACAGCGCAGTGCTCCAAGAGAAAAATCACAGCATATCCACCGAGTGAATGATGATGAGTGGGGCAAAGCGTCCGTCAGCCCGTCCGTGCTTCCGTCCGTCCGCGCAACTATCCGTGCGTCTATCCATGCGTCCGTCCATCCGTCTGTCTATCCGTTTGTGCGTCCATCCATCCATACGTCCGCACGTCTGTCCATCTGTCCGTCTTCTAGTCTGTCTGTCCGTCCGTCCGTCTATGCGTCCATCTCCACTTCAAGAGATGGCGGTACTTCAAGTACCGCCATCTCACATCCCCTGTGGCACATACCGGCTCCGCGCATCCACCCATCTGTCCGTTAGTCTGCTAGTTTGTCTGTTCATCCATCCATGCGTCCGTCCATGCGTTCATCTAGTGAACACTCCAAGTATTGCCATCTCGCAATCCCTGCGGCACATACGCACTCTAGAGCAGGTATGTGCCCCCGGTGGCTACGTACGACCAGAAGGACAGATCCACACCCTAAGGAGCTTTGCCCCTAAAACCGATGTTTGGCGTGCACCTGACAACCGCTCGCTCTGATAACACTGCGAGCCGGCCATACCTTCCGCCACTGCCAGTAGCGACAGATGGGTCTACGGAGCTTCGACATCAACACGCCGTGCCAAAAACGGGGTGAACGACCACGTGACATCGCCGACTGCCTCACGGGAGGGCAGTCGACACCTCGACAACTTTTTCGTTCACGGTCGCCAGGCCGCCACGCCTCACCGCACTGCTAGCAGCACACCGCACTGCCGGCAGTAGACCAGCCCTGCATGGAGCCCATCTCCAAGCCCTTACTCGGAAAACTAACGGCAGCAACTGATGAACGAGTGGTGGCTGTAGTACACACTACCGAAAATCCGCCGCCCCCACGGATGACGACGCCGCAACAAAATTGAAAGCACTCGCCACAAGGCGAAAGAAGTCTAGACGTCAAAACATTGCAGCCTGAACAAGACATCACAAAGCAACCTGGAAGCAGCGGAGCTAACAGACCTAGCCATTATCAGACGCCACGACCCAACCACAATGCACGACGACAAACCAGCTACCTTGATGTAGTATTTGACGGCCACCTCGTCACTGCTCTCATCGATAATGAAGTCGACTATTTCATTGTCAGTGGGCCTTTCGCGACGAAATTGAAGAAAGTGAAGACTGCATTGTAAGGCCCCAAAATTCGCACAGCTGGAGGTCACTTAATAACATCGACTGAAGTCTGTACAGCAAGAGTCACGATCAATAACCAGACTTCCCCTGCGAGCTTTGTAATCTTACAACATTGCTCCAGTAATAAGATACTTGTAATGGACTCTCTAAGTCAACACTTTGCTGCCATCGACCTGACGTGTGAGTTAATAACACTAACCTCAGAAAACACGCTGTCGACCCCGACAGCGCCAAAAAATCGTGCATTAAATGTGCTGGACGGTAACCATGCCACCTTTCTCCAGCGTCATCAGTTCCTTTGGCACTGAGAAAGCCGAAAACCTTGAAGGAGTCGTTGAGCGCGATCAACACTTTCGATAAACCCCCAATTCGATAAACCCCAGTCATAAAACATCACATCGAAACAGAAGAAAGTGCCCGACCAGTTCGACAAAGCCCGTACCGAATCTCGATGCGCGAACGCGATGCCGTGAAGAAACAAGTCAACGGAATGCTACGCGACGACATAATTCAGCCGTTTAAAAGTAAGTGGGCATCCCCCGTGGTATTAGTGAAGAAGGATGGGACCCCATGTTCTTACGTCTATTACCGCTGCCTGAACGAAATCACAAAGAAGAATTGTGTTCTCTCTCCCACGTATAACGACACTCTGGACAGACTCCACAACGCGAAGTACTTTTTTTCGATGGACCTCAAGACGGGCTATTGGCTAATTGATGTTGATGAGAGAGATCGAGAGAAGACAGCCTTCATCACACCAGACGGCCTCTTCGAGTTTAATGTCATGCCATTTGGTGATTGCTCGGCACCTGCAATGTTCCAGCACATTATGGACACTCTGCTCGCTGGTTTGAAATTGCAGACTTCTCTCGTGTACTTGGGTGACGTTGCCTCGTTTTGCTCGAGCTTCGACAAGCATCTCCGGTATCTTGAAGCAGTACTTCAAGCTATCATGACCTTTGGACTGACCCTGAAGCCTAAAAAGTCCCGCTTCATGTATGAAAAGCTGTTATTCCTGGGACACATGATTAGCAAGTAAGTGTGGAGTCCGTCCCTACCCGCAGAAAACAGCCGCTAGTGCTGATTTCCCGCAGCCCACTGACAAGAAGGCTGTACGCCGATTCCTCGGATTGTGGTGCCTATTACAGGCATTTCGTCAAATGCTTCTCACAGATCGCTCAGCTACTAACTTACCCCCTGAAAACCAACGTTGAATTCAGGTGGGAAGCGGCACAAGAGGAAGCATTTCAGGAACTTAAACCACGGCTCCAGACACCACCGATACTTGCGCATTTCAACCAATACACCAAAACAGAAGTATACACCAACGCAAGCAGCGTAAGACTCGGCACCAACCTTGTACAAAGGACTGACAACATAGAAAAGGTCATCAGTTATGCTAGCCGGTTGTTATCCGAGACCGAAGTCAACTATTCCACAACAAAAAAGAAGTACCTAGCCATCATCTGGACAGCGTCAAAGTTTCGCCCCTACCTTTACGACAGAACTTTCAAAGTTGTGAGAGACCACAAGACCTTGTGTTGGCTAGCTAACTTGAAACACCCTTCGGGCCACCTCACATGGTGGAGCCTCAGACTTCAAAAATTCCACATGATAGTCATTTACAAGTCTGGAAGAAAACACTCTGACACCTATTGGTTGTCTCGGGCCCCTGTCAAATCATCGCTGCCCGATGGCCTGGATGAGGACGGCTTCTTGGGAATGATAATTGCCGACGACTTCTACCGAGCAACAGTGAGCTCACCCGGAACTCAGAAGCCTTGTGGAATACCTCGAAGGTGACAACGGCACTCTCCTGAATGTTTTCAAGAGAAGACTGCAGTCATGCTTCATGCGAAATGGATTCTCATAAAGAACATCTCGCCCCTTCGAGCCGACCACCTTCTCGTGGTTCCTTCAGCAGTGAGACCAAAAGTACTCAAGGCCCAACACGACTCGACGGCTGGACACCTCGGTGTTTCCCGTACTCTCGCCAGAATACAAGAAAAGTACTACTGGCCACGACTTGCAGGTGACGTCACTCGTTACGTGTCACGACCTGCCGCGATTGTCAGCGACGAAAAACATTGCCGACTAAGCCAGCCGGACTTCTCCAGCCCATCAAGCCACCTCACCGACCATTCCAGCGAATAGGCATGGACTTGCTGGGGCCGTTCCTGACGTCGAATTCCGGGAACAAATGGATTATCATAGCTACTGACTACCGTATTTACTCGATTCTACCGCACCCTCAATTGTAACGCGCACCCTGTTTCCACAACAAAAAATGTAAGAGATCGATTGTAACATGCACCCATTTTTCGCAATGTAGAGAAAAGAAAAAAAGTGCATAGCTGTCAATCTTCACACGTTGAGAACAAGTATTTGGGTTTTAATGCACTGAAGTTTCGAAAGTTAAAACAAAAAGTCAAACAGCCGGCCCTGCAGCTAAAACTGTGACCACTACAGCGACAGCGGCCTTACGAGTCGCGTAAGAGGTCAGTCCTCGTCGCTGTCGGACAACTCCTTATCGCTGTCAACAGCCCAAAGCATCTTATCCTCAGTACCATACATGGCATTCGGGATGCCACATTTCTCGAATGCCTTGATGACCATGGCTGATGGTATTGCACACAACACATGCTTCACCCACACAGCGAAGTTTTGCAGAGAGGCACGCTTCATTCTGTTGAAGAAGAATGGCTATTTGGGCTAGTTGGTTTGAATTCATAGTAATAAGGGCTGCAGCGCGAGCACGAAGGTGCTAAAAGAAACAGACGAAAGACGAGGCAAGAAAAGCAAAGAGGACAACACGAGCGCTGACTACCAACTGAAAATTCAGTTGGTAGTCAGCGCTCGTGTTGTCCTCTTTGCTTTTCTTGCCTCGCCTTTCGTCTGTTTCTTCTAGCACCTTCGTGCTCACGCTGCAGCCCTTATTAGTATTAATTCTGTTGCCTAGCATGATATCATGTCATCCATTGATCAGCCAGTCGTTGTAGAGCGCCCGAACCTTGTCCTTCACCGGCTAGTTCAGGCAGATATCTAGCAGTTGAAGTTGTGACGTCATGCCGCCAGGTATGACTACAAGGTTCGTACTGCACGCAGCGAGCTTGTCCTTGATCTGCTGGTCGAGATGGCACCTGAATGCGTCGAGCACGAGCATCGCTCGCAGGCCCAAACCGGCGCTGGGCCTGCTTCCGCCACACGTGATGGAGCCAATCGGCGACCAGGTCCGTCATCATCCAACCTTTCTTGTTAGCCCACACGGTCACATCACTCTGGAAAATGACTCCTTTTGGGAGCGTCTTCTGTTTAAATATCAAGTACGGGGGAAGCTTGTGCCCATCTGATGTGCAACAGAGCATTGCCATCACTCTAGTTTTTTCGTGGCCTGATGTCAGCGTGCAAACTTGCTTCGCCCCCTTTTTCCCCCCTTTTTCTCGATGGTTGTGGTGCCAGGAATGTCAAAATAAAGAGGTGTCTCACCTGCATTCCCGATTCGCCCAAGCAGGTAGCCTTTGCTTTGCCGCAAGTTTAGGACGAACCTCTCAAAACTGTGAAGCTTTTCTTCGTACTCCTCCGGCAACTTCTGGCATATGCCCGTTCGCCTTCGGAAAGAAAAGCCTTTCCTCTTCATAAAGTTAGTTAGCCAGCACCTGCTCGCTTTGAACTGGCTCTGCGTTAGCCCTTTTTCTAAGGCTAACTGCATAGCCCGCACTTGGAACAGTTCTGTCGTCACAGGCCGCTGTGCCGCTTGCTGCTGAAGCACATACTCTGCGAGCAGCTCTTCAATTTGGGGAAACCGACGCTGCTGTGGTCCACTGAAGCCTTTACGTGAAGTTTTGCTGCTTCCAGTCCTGCACGCACGTTTTGGGAACTCCGAACGAGTGCGATGTGGCTCGATTTCCGTCCGTTTCTGCACACGTGATGAATTTTAAAAGCGGCATCCTGGTGCACTTCTCGAGAGTCTTTGGAGTCGGCCCTTCCATGCCGTCGATAATAATGCACTACAATATGACAAACTCCTCAGCACACGTATGAAGTGCCGCACATGGGAAACAGAATGGCAGAAATGGCCGACATGCATAGGAGGCGGTCATTTTTGAAATGCCGATGGCAATAGAATGACCGTACTCATTTTTTTTCGTACTCAATTCCAACACGCATGCGATTTATGAACCCGCTTAACCCGAAAAAAGGTGCATGTTAAATTCGAGTAATTATGGAACCCAACATGCTACTCCGAGACAAAAGCCCTGCCCAAAGCCAATACCTCTGAAGTAAAGTTCTACGTCGACAACATCGCCCTGCGTCACGGAGCTTCAAAGGTCCTCATTACTGACAGAGGTACGGCCTTTATGGCGCACTTAACTCTGGCGATCCTGAAGCAGATCCAGACAAGTCACCGCCAAACCACCGCCTACCATCCACAGATCAACGGCCTCACCGAGCGTCTTAATAAGACCATCGCCAATATGCTTGCCATGTATGTGGACGTCGAACACAAGACGTGGGATGCAATATTTCCATACGTGACCTTTGCGTACAACACGGCCCTGAAGGAGATGACACAGATTCCACCGTACAAGTCGGTCTACGGTAGGAACCTGGCAACAACGCTTGACGCAATGCTCCTCAACATCACTGACGAAGAAAACCTCGGCGTCACCCTCTATTTTCAGCGTGCTGAAGAAGCTCAACTCGCCCGCCTGCGCATCAAAAACCAATAGACAAACGACAGCCACCATTACAATCTTCGACAACGCTTCGTGGAATACCAGCCGGGTGAATATGTTCGGGTATGGATGCCGATGTGCCAACGTGGGCTCAGCGAAAAACTTCTGCAACTGTACTTCGCACCATACAGGGTAGTTCATCGTCTCAGCCCACTCGGCTACGAGGTTGTCCCTGACTGCATTACGAACTCTGAATGGCGCTGATCGTGACCTAAAGTCATTCATGTCACATGCCTCAAGCCGTTTCACACGCATTATGCATTAACGAGCTGAAAGAGTGTATTTTCTTGTTGTTGTTGTTGTTATTGCTATATCATAATTTCTATTTCACAGCAAAAGCTGTTATGAGATCACAACTCGGGTCATGCGCAGTTGTCCACCGCCGTCAGTGTCCATAACCACATCATGCGAAATTGGAAAAAAAAACCTAGCACCAAAGACACAGTGGGGCTCGAAACCCAGGTCTGCTGGATGCCAGCCCAATATTCAACCACTGAGTTACACTAATGCTTGTGACTTGTTGGCAAACTTGCCTTAGGCAGGGGCTTGATGCCGAGAAAGCAATCACGTTAATACGACTTACAAAGCATTTTAAAACAGCGAAAAAGCAACCAGTCATCTCACAATGCGAATAGCGTAACCAGTGGGCCATCCAATGCTCCAAGACGTTACAAAAGCTTGTTCTTGTTTTCCTATAAACTGTGGCACATACCAACTTCAGCCTTAATTCCTCATCGTCGTCCACCACTGCATGAACAGTAGGCACGATGGCACGAAATTCCTTGCAAGTGTTTAGCAGATACTGCGCTTCTCAGAAGAATGATGAAAAATAGCACAGTGAATGCCAACCCACTACATATTAGTTTATTATTATTGCCCTAGTGGGTATCAAGCAAGTGTGTTTACAGTAGTTGCCCAATGAGTGTTTTGAAAAGGCTCTGAAGGCCGCTTGGCTAGCATTCGCTGTGACTGTGCTGCGCCTTCCACGCAGGCCTGGCGTTTTTTCTTGCATTATTATTCTACACTCATCTTCTGTTAAAGCATAGGAATGATGCTTTTTCAGAGGGGGCGAATGCCACGTTCCTTTCTCAAGTTTTGTTATCGCCCCGTTACTTTGTACGTACTTCTCAGCGCGAAACGTGCCTTCCCTGTTCGAGAAGCTTTGGAACTGTAGTAGATCATTCCGTTAAGATCAAGCCCACTTCGCGAACATTACAGATTACTCTGGAACCTATGCGGTCACTAGCGATAACGCTAGAATATTCGACGACATATATATAAATGCTGCTGCACCTCGCCACTTGTCAGTGGATCGCTGGCTGATGCTCTGTTCGCCGCTATCAGGACCAGTGTGTTGCTGTAATCTGACCTTCAGTTTCCTGGCCACAGGTTCGGCTGAATAAACATTTTCATCTTAGCATCGTGCCTTCTCTCTCTGTCCACGTTACGACCCCGTGACAATATTATCATGAGCACAGCACAGAACGGGAGCAGCGGTAGCAAAGCTTAGCCTCTTACATGAGCATCGCTGGCTTTTAGAGGGGGCATGAATCACCCCTCGTGCTTCGCGTGAAAAACACCTTGAACTGAGTCGGACACCTCTTAGAAATACATATCGGAAAGAATTTTTGAAAATCTAAAGTAGGATTGGAGATACAGGATCACAATATTTGTATGACACATTCCCCCTCAACTCGCTTCATTTGGCAGGATAGAGCAGTGGTATTCCTGGTGCCCTGCCCACCGCTATTACGTATTCGGTGACTGGATGTGCATTACGTCCTCTCGCTTCAATGTTGTGTGGTTTTCTTCCCGCAAAACATGGGGTACTGACGGCTGTTGCTGGTAACTCATAGTTCTACAGGGTTCTTGCTCGTTTACATTAAAAAATTCAAAGGTTTTCATGGACCTTTAAGGCTGTGTGGGATATGGCATGGAGCAGCCGTGAAAAGAACTCAATTCTGTCGAAGTAGTTAAAAGAGACTTTTATCAACTTTGACTGAGGCCTTTAAGACCCTGCTACTACTGAGATTCCCCATTTCTCCTCTCATGCTTATTCCTCTTCGTCCCCCGAGGACTGGCTCCCTGTTGCGATGAAAACTACATTCCCGACCGTGCAATGAAGTCAATCACAGAGTTCCAGCAGGTGTAGTTTTTGTATGGGTCTCGTCACGATGCTCATAGTATAGTCACGAGACACATTTGATTTGGCGAGCTGTAAAAGATGCTGTCACAGCTTCTGTATGACAGCTTGGTCTTGCATGCACAATCGCTTGTTGATTCCTACTGCCTGAGACGGCTCTTCTAAACTGCTCTCCAGGCTAGCCAACCATGCTTCGCTGCCTGTCCATTGATGCATACGCTTCACAACATGTTCTGGCTGTTTCTGTCTTTGAACCATCTCGTCGTGGTGTCGTTCCTCAACCAGCTTCTGTTGCACCCTGAGCATCGAAGAGGTCGCCTGTTGTAGCTTTTCTTCTGTGGCTAGCTGTTGCTTTCCAACCTCGTAGAACTCCTTTGTTAATTTCTGCTCTTGTGACTCATACTGAGCTACCACGTCTGCCTGAGCAGCTTTTCACATGACTTCTTCAAGCTGATGTTTGAATTTTTGCGATGTCCTTGCTCCTCGGAAAGCAAAAATTGACATTCCATTACCATGGCCGCATTATCACTCTGTTTCCACTCGTGGCTCATTCTCTCCTCCCGCAACACTGATCGCAACTCGGTCATCTTGGCTTCCAGCAATGCTGCCTGCTCCGTGTTCCTTTGAACTTCAGCTTGACATGGTGTAGTGTCTGTCTCATAAATGAGCCGCTTGCAGGTATCATATAATGTTGTCTCCGTGTGGGCCCTCATTTCAGAGAGGATGTATGATGTCTGAGTAAGCACACTCGTATCATGGCCTTCAAGGGTTCCACTCGATATGGCACTGCCAGGACAGCTTCTATCTTTTCGACCATCAACCGCTGATGGCTTACTTGGCTCCTATTTCCTTGCAATATTCGCACTTTCGAATTCGTTTGGTTTGCTCCAACTGTTTTTGATGGCTCCTTCGTGCGAGTTCAGAGTAATCCTCCGTGGGTAACACATGCTTGAGGCAAGTCGGCCTTTGCTTTTCGAACACTATCATCAGTTGACAGCCGCGTGCCCTGTGGCCTTCCGTGGTACATAGGAAGTATCATTTACCACACGAAAGCACTCCCTTCTTTTACGTCAGGGACATGTTGGTGGGACACGCTTCTGTGGAATTCTGTCTTGTTGTACAGAACACGCAAATCTGTCTGAGGCCTTGAAAATCTTCAGAGGAGTTCGTCAGCAGAGTACAGTCACACCTCGTTAGTACGTACCCGCTTTAAGCATGCTAACGGTTAAGATGTAGTTGCGACAAATCCCTGACGGAGTCTCATAGAGACTAATGGATTCATGAAGCACTTAGCCGTAATGTTCGGCATATGCCCACCGGTTAGTGCGTACTAACTGGGTGCCGCGATAACATTTTGCACCACAAAACTTTACTGCATCGCTGAACTTACAGACGCCACAATGTGCCATGAACTGTTTTCTATCATGTTGATAAGTGCGCAGATCAGCGGATGAATTATTCCAATTTCTGCGCGATTGTGGCGATGACATTGCGAGTAATCATCGGGGAAAGAACGAAGGCGAGGTGGCGACCACCGATATAGGCGCCCGTATGATTTATCGCCGACGAAAAGCCTTATCACAGTAAGCATGTCCAGTTATCTGCTGGGCACGTTTGTGGCATAGCGTCACTTTAGGCCTACAGCACGCTTTTAGTAGAAAACTGCCTGAAAGAGCTGGGCTGCCGATTGCTGCGACTACATTGTGCGGGACAGTGTTCCAGTGCGCACTGGCAGCGTTCATCGTTGCGGCTGACGGGCACCGAGAAACCTTGCTGCATTATGCCAACACGCGCAGCGTACAGCAAGTGTAGCGCTGTTGTAACCATGGTGCACGCTTTTATTCACCGACAGCCCAAACACGCCTCCATCCTTTGGCAGAACTGCTAGAGCATCAGACAATTTGCTTGCTGAAAACTTTTTGTCGCCACCTTAACCCAGCAGGCTACTCGCTGCATCTGTGCATGGCCTGACGCGAAGAGGGTGCACTCTATGGCTAGCCAATCAGCAGTCACGGTGTGTGCCGAGTGAGCGAAGCGCTGCACGCAACTAGCCTTGCAGTAAACTCTTTGGCTCTCTGCAACCGTACAGCGTTTAAGAAAAGAAAACTTCATCTGTTTTCACTTAGAAGCAGACCGCAGCACAAATATCATGGAAAGCCGGTTGTGTCCGTTCTGTCGCTGTACCACGCTGCATATCCCGTAACCCGCAGTAGTTTCAAAATGCTCATCGACATCACCACCGCGTGCTATTGGGCGGTTGTGCAAAAGTTAGAAACATTTCTGCACTTTGGAAAAAAAAAAGAAATGGCTTTGCGGTAGGCCCTTTAGGCAATATATACCGAGTTTCTTCCTTTGTTGGCAGCGATGGCACATGTCAAGAGATGCAAATTTGTAGCTGGTGGTTAATCAGTAGTGCGTTTAGTACGTAGTTATGCCGCTGTCCCCGGCAGGTTCGTATTAACAGGGTTTCACTGTAAATGAAGTCGACTAGTCCCAGCTGTGACTCCGGGTTGGCTGGTTCGATACATGTTTACCACCGCTGTCTCGTTCGCCGCTATCATTGTAGTCACTCTTCTCGAGGCTCTTTATTTAGATTGAAAGAAACTTTGGTAGACCGTCAAGTCGCAAAGGATCAGCAGAATGATCTGAAACTCCTTGTGCGGCACAAGTACAGTGGTAGATAACTACGATGTCTTGTGGTAGCGCCCTCAGTACAATGTTGCAGAGCATCGACTA
Organism: Rhipicephalus microplus; assembly: GCF_043290135.1. Taxonomy (NCBI): domain Eukaryota; kingdom Metazoa; phylum Arthropoda; class Arachnida; order Ixodida; family Ixodidae; genus Rhipicephalus; species Rhipicephalus microplus. The sequence continues at coordinate 209,987,719 of NC_134710.1, forward strand.
AAAAAAAGACCGCTGCACACTGAGTGACCCCAGCCATCGGATGTTCACTAGCACGTGTTCATATAGTTGCTGGAGGGCTCTTGTGTCACCGGATGCTCCAACAGGAGTCGGATGACGCAATCTTGTAAGGTATTCCTACTCCTGCCACTTCTTGTCACCGAAGCATTTCTGGAGTATGTCTATAGCGCCCTTTAACATGCTGCCGTCGTTGACCAGCCACCACTGAAGCAGCGTCTCCTTTCAAAAATGGATGCAAATAATGAAACTTCTCTGTAGTAGTCAGACTGGACAATCTGGAGAGACTGCTCCCAGAACTTCGTCCATTCACACACATCCCCAAAGAAGGGCGCAATCGTGAGCTTTGGTAGCTCGGCTCCCGTACTGTCAGATGGTGCAGCGATCGTATGAGTAGCCATCCCCGGTCCATTGTCTGCTTGTATGTTTGAAATGCGTTTCTGCCTGTTTAGAAGCTCGGCCAGGATTGGCGTAGCATTGTCCTCGTACTCTAGAATGGTATCGTACTTGGCTTGGAAGTGCTCGTCCGAGATGAGACTCTCCAATTCAGAGTTGACCTTGTTCAGCTCATCATTACTCGTTTTGAACCTGGCATATATAGAACCGAGCTGCTCATGCATCGCGGAGTCATTACGAAATAGGACACTTGCCTCATTGATGATCCGGCTGCTCAGGGATCGTTGCGACGTCCACTTTGTCTTGCTTGATCTTCTCGCTATCTTCCAGGCCACTCGTAGCCATCAGTTGGTCATTGCCAGTCGATCAGCACCAGATAATGTGAGATAAGGGGTGGAGCAGCCGTGGAAAGAACTCGATTCCGTTGAAATAGTTAAAAGAGACTCTGAGGCCATTAAGACCCTGCTACTACTGAGATGTCCCAGTTTCTTCGCTGATGCTTCTTTGTACTTCTTCCTCTTCATCCCCTGTGGGCAGGCCCACTGTCGCAATAGAAACTACAAAACTATGTGCGCAAATTTTCAAGGACCACATAGTCCGTTAGAAACCAAATTGACACGTGCTTTGGGAAGAGTAAACCCTTGAAATAATAAAAAATCATATAAAAAGGGTAACACCACTGGAGCAGACATCAAAAACATGGCTCCCATGACATTTTCTTTCTAGAAAACTTTTCAATCATAGCTTGTTAAAATTTCATAAGTGATTATTTTCAGTATGACACAAGTTGAAAACTTTTATTCAGATGGGACAAACTATAGAACAGTTATTACGCAATGCCTTGCGTGCTTTCTCTGAATTTTCATATCAATATCTACTATCTTCTGTTGCTTGATCTTGGCAGTTTTTTCTAGGTTGTCTGACTTGATTATGCACATCAAGCCGCTGTCTTTGCCTTTTCTGCATATGAATTTGCTGTAGCTGTTAAGTGCTTAACAGCAACTTCTAGTTTCTTTTCCTTTTTTGTAAGCATTTTGACTTCCTCCTGAATGCCACATTTATTTTCCTCTTTATCATTCTCCTGCTCCTGCCTTTTCAGAGTTTCCAGAAATGCACGGTGTTGGTTCCGTGCAGAAGCTACTGATGTTCTCAACTCTTTTGTGATGGGCACATTACATATGCCATGTGCTACAGTTATGGCATCACAAATAATGCGCTGTGAAATGTGGGCCGATCTTTATTAAAAAAAGGATATTCAAGGATTTCCACAGATTTGCGAAAGTTCCAGCACTTTCGATGCCTTTAAAACAAACTTTTCAAATTCAAGGGTTTTCAAAGATTTCAAGGACCCGCATGAACCCTGTTCCAGTCAGCTGCTTCTCGCTGTGCAAAAGCTCTGAGGTCTGGAGTGGCGTCTGCGCTCGGAAGAACTGGATGTCACTTTGAGCGCGTGTCGGTGCAGTAACGGCAAGCCACAGTCTTTTCTTGAAAACAAGCACGCGACTACTCATTTCCAGTTGGCGGGCCAGCATTTCTTTTCTTCAGTTTAAAAAAAAATGCCTGCCTGTAGAGCTGTAAACTGCTCAAGCTAACTAGGAAGGTCATCAAGAAAGATCTCTCACGAGAAGGTACTCCGCAATATGAAGTTTTACTCATTTTACTAGGAAATAAGCAGTGAAGTATGATTGAGAATAGCGAGCTTCCACACTGAAAAACCCAGTGGTGCTGTCCCAGTGCCATACATGATGATCTGACCAGTGTGGAGCAGGGTAGTGTGAGGGTGGCATACTGCCCAAGCACACTTTAAGCTGCCACATTACACACCCGTTTTGGACTGAAATCGGACTTTTGAATTGCTTATGAAAATTCTCGTCAGGGCCAGATCTTAATTCTGACTAAAACACAAGCATTGCAAGAAAAAAAAAAGAGAACAATGTGTTACATGTTGTGGGTTGAGGAACACGAACGTTTATTTACGCCAGGCCACACTCCGCCGGCAAACACCAACTGACCACATGCGTATCAAAAACAACTCAGAACCACTTTAACGCCGCCAGGTGGAGCGGCCACACATCACATGTTTGTAGCTGTCTTTCCTGTTGCCGCCAAACCTAGCGGCCACAGTCACACTACACATCCAAGTTTGAACTCAGCAGTCAGCCAAGGCCAGTACGTAGTCTCTTAGATGGTGCGGGGTTCCCCGAGCACGCTGCGAGCGACGAAAGCACAGTGGTGGCACTAAAGGCTCGTCATTTTCCTCCACTGGGACAGTCAGTGGAACGGTTCCGCCCTCTTGTGGGGGCACACTGCTAACCACAGGAGTCGGCTGCTCCCCCGGTGCGTCTGGCTCCACAGGGGCCGAACTCGAGCCCTCAGGGGCCACTGGGACAGAACTCGAGCCTTCAGGGGTAGACGTTGACATCGGTCGTCTTTCAGGCTGCGGTCTTTCCAGTTCTGCACCCGCCATTTGGGTAGGCCCGACCGTCCGGCGACGGAGTTGGTCCACATGCCTGCGCAGTACTCGACCATCAGGGGCCGTGACCTCATAAGATATTGGTCCGGTTGCACGGGAGATCACTGCTGGAATCCACAGAGGCCCCTGAGCATAGTTACGTGCGAAGACAGGGTCTTCAGGCTGAAACGTGCGTGGTTTGGACGGGGAATCTGCCAACCGTGTGGACTTCTCTGGGGCCCGATCAGGGTGCAGGCGGTCCAACATCGTTGACAACTTGCGGCCGGCCCATCAGGAGCTCGGCCGGGGATCGCCCCGTAGTCGTGTGTGGGGTTACGTGCTGCTGCAGTGTGAAATCTGCCAGGCGCCGTGCCCAGTTCCCCTGGATGATGCGAGATAGGCCTTCCTTGGTAGTGCGTACCATCCTTTCTGCCTGGCCATTCGTAGATGGGTGGAATGGTGCCGAAGTTACCTGGCGGATCAGATTGCTGCCCAGGAACTCTCGAAACTCTGTGGACTTAAACTGAGCTCCGTTGTCTGAGACAATGGTGTCTGGGAGACCATGCGTGGCAAACAGTTTCCGTAATGCACTGATTACTGTCTGTGACGTCATAGAGGATGTTGGGATGACCTCCAGCCACTTTGAATACGAATCCACGACGATTAAGAAGGTCTGCCCTTGAAAGGGACCGGCAAAATCCATATGGAGGCGGGACCATGGGTTCCGAGACGCCTCCCAAGGGTGGACGGGTGCTCGAGGCATCTCTGGCCGCGTCTCCTGACAAGAGGAGCAGCATCGGACCCATTCTTCGATGGCAGCATCCATGCCTGGCCACCACACATAGCTGCCGCAGGGCAAGTGCCTTCATCCGGATAATACCAGGGTGCCCAGAATGCAGTGCTTCCAGCACCCGGAACCGCAGCTTTTGTGGAATCACCACACGGTCACTCCAGAGTAGGGCACCCTTGTGGGCAGTCAGTTCGTGCTGCCTTGATGTGAAGGCAGAAAACTCTGGGCCCATGCTGCCCCTTGGCCACCCCTTCCAGACCCAGTTAAGAACACGTGAAAGGGTGCGATCTTTGGCAGAGTGGGTGGCAATGTCCGCTGCATGGAGGGGTGGTTCTGGCAGCGCATCCAGGAGCATGACAACCTCTGCGGGAGAGGGGTCATCGTGGCCCTGGTGCTGTAAGGGCAGTCTGCTGAGGCCGTCCGCATGGCCCAAGTGCCTCCCAGCCCGGTGGAGCAGCGTATGTTGGTATCCATTCAGGAAGATAGACCAGCGCAGCATCCGCGGAGACAGCATCTGTGGTGTCTGGCGGTCAGACGTGAACAACCCGAGCAGTGGTTTGTGGTCCGTCTGGATCTGAAAAGGCCGGCCAAACAGGTAGTCGTGAAACTTTTTGACGCCTGCAACCACGGCAAGTGCCTCCTTATCGATCTGTGCATAGTTTCGCTCTGCACTCGACAGGGTCCTTGAATAAAAGGCGACCGGTGCTTCTGTGCCGCCGGGCAATCGGTGGCTCAACACAGCTCCTATTCCGTATGGGGATGCATCACAGGCAAGGATGAGAGGTTGCTTCTCATCATAATGCGTCAAGACTTGATTGGATGCCAAGAGTTCTTTCACGCTTTCAAACGCTCTTTGTTGTGTTTGGCCCCACACAAAGGTGGCCTTCTTTTCCAAAAGTCGGTGTAGTGGTTCCGCAACAGTGGCCTTGTGTGGCAAGAACGCATGATAGAAGTTCACCAGTCCCAGGAATGCCTGGAGTTCGATCTTGTTTGACGGGCGAGGTGCACCAAGAATGGCCTGTGTTTTTTCTGGGGTCGGATGGATGCCCTCGGCGTCTATTCGAAACCCCAAAAACTCGACTTGGGCGACACCCAGCTGGCACTTCTCTCTTTTTACCTTCAGCCCAGCATCCTGGAAACGGCGAAGGACCTCGCGAAGGCGAGAGAGCAATTCTTGACCTGACGCCCCTGCAATTAGCACATCATCAAAATATGGAATTACACCTGGTATTCCACGTAAGAGGGTTTCCATTAGATTTTGGAAGATGCCAGGTGCGACACTGACACCAAACTGCAATCGGCATACCCTGAACGCCCCACGATGCGTTACGATGGTCTGTGCTGCTGCAGACTCATCGGTGACAGGCAGCTGCTGATAAGCCTGGGCCAAGTCAAGCTTTGCAAAAATGGTTCCGCCTGAGAGAGAAGCCAATACGTGGCTGACCACCGGCACCGGATATGCATGCTGCTGGAGGGCCTTGTTAATGGTACACTTGTAGTCTGCACAGATGCAGATGTCTCCATTTCCCTTCAATGGTGTGACAATAGGGGTTTCCCACTCCGCGCAGTCCACTGGCTCCAGAACACCCTGGTGTAGCAGCTTGTCCAGCTCGGCATCGATCTTTTGGCGCAATGCAAAGGGCACCCTCCTTGCCTTTAGGCGGACTGGCACCACCTCCGGGTTCAAGGCCAACTTCACAGGTGGTCCCTTGTAGCACCCCAGTCCCCCGTCAAAGACAACAGCAAACTCCTCAAACAGCTTGTCAAATGCCGTGGCCAGTTCGTCCATGCGATGCACTCCGGTGACCTTAATTCCTAATGCTGGAACCCAGTCTAGTCCAAGGAGGCTTTGACGCTGCCCTTTGACAATGACAAGTTTCAGTGGGCCAGCAAAACCCCTGAATTTTACTGTAACTGTGGCCATCCCTTGCACTGCTATGCAGTTTCCCTGATAGTCCTTCATAACGACGCCGAGTTGCTTCAACTTCGGGATGCACCCATTTGGGAAGATTTGCCTGGCCGTAGCCTCGGAGATGAGCGAAAACGTGGATCCCGAGTCCACCTCCATCTCGCATTCCACACCTTCGATTTCGACAGCAACGTGAATCTTCTTTGTCCCGGGCTGGGGCACATCGTGGATGGCAGTCTCCGTGAGGTTGTCGCAGTACGAGGTACTCGCACGCGGAGTGGTCCGCGAATTGTCCGTCCTGCCGTTTGTCTCAAAATTTGAACGGCGGTCCCGCTTCCCTTGAGACCGGCAGACCTTGGCTATGTGCCCTGTTTTTCCGCAACCTCGGCATTGGGCATCACGGAAACGACACAAACGGCGCTCGTGCGGCCCCCCACAACCGGCACAAGATCCGCCCCCCCAGTCCTGCGTCCCTGCGTTGACTGGTGTCTGCACGTAACTGACGAACACATTCCTCGAGGCCGTCCTGGTCCTCTCCACAGTCGGCGACCGTTCCCTGGTGCACTGGCTCGGTACGCGGCGCGGTTGCATTTAGTCGCGACTGGCTGGCCTCACGGTCGATGGCCTCAGCGGCGGTAGCTTCCTCGACGGCGCAGGCGAGCGACACTTCTTTTTTCGCCAAAATGCGCCGTTTAGCTTTATCGTTCCTCAGGCCAAAAACGAAACGGTCTCGGAGTGCCTTATCAAGGTCAACGAAGTTGCAGTGCTGTGCAGTCGTTCGCAGAGCCGCGAGGTATGCAGCGACGGACTCACCGGTTGCTTGCTCTCTGCGATGGAACTCGTATCGCCGCACCAATTCCGGTGGTTTCGGCGAAAGATGATTTCGAAGGGCAGCGATGATGTCCTTGTACGGCGTATCTTTCAGCTGGTCCGGCGCGACGAGGGCCTTGGCCAACTGGAACGTCGCGGCCCCGCAACGGCTGAGAAACGTCGACCTTTTCTTTCCAGCGTCCGTAATGCCCTGCGCCTCCAGGAAGAATTCGAACCGCTGAGCATAGTCTTCCCACTCGTCCGGCTGTGACAAGTTGAATTGCTTGAGGGAGTCATTGCTGGAGGCCTCCCGTTGTCCGGGGTTCCGCCCGTCCTCCATTGCCGCGCTGGACGTCATGCCGACCTATCCCATCCTCGTCGCCAGTGTTACATGTTGTGGGTTGAGGAACACGAACGTTTATTTACGCCAGGCCACACTCCGCCGGCAAACACCAACTGACCACATGCGTATCAAAAACAACTCAGAACCACTTCAACGCCGCCAGGTGGAGCGGCCACACATCACATGTTCGTAGCTGTCTTTCCTGTTGTCGCCAAACCTAGCGGCCACAGTCACACTACACAACACAATGAGTAAATAAAGAATGAGTCAGTGAGACTTGAACCCGCACTGCAAGGTGAAGCTGGCACATTACCCGCTACACTACAATTAAAAAACTGAGAGCAGCATTTTTACTTTATACCTGATTTTGTAGGTCTGTCTTGATGATATATGGTGTTTTTGGCGCAAGGGCCATTCGATGGCCAAAGAGCGCCAGTTCATGAGACAGGAATGTGGACAATGGTTGTGATTAGCGGCTGTATAGGGGCCATAATATTCCTCGCAGTAAAGCGGGTAAAAACATACAAGTAATAAAATCATGACCATGCCGTGAAAGGTGTGTGTGGTGTGAATCACACACACCTGTCTTTTATCATGTTGTTTAGAAAATGCATATTTTTGTCTCTCACTACTCGTGACAACCTAACAGAAGATAGTTGATTCAATTGTTATGTGTTGCCAAGAGTCAAAACATCCATCTGGCACGTTTTGTTGAAAAAAATATAGGCGTAACTGCAGATGAGAGCTGTATTCAACTTCCAAGTAAACTTCCATGCGCACGTGGTTGCATTGAGTTCACTAGATTACAATAATAATTGTGGGGGCTTAACATCCCACAACTACCACACTTACGAGAGACACCGTAGTGGATGACTCCGGAAATTTCAACCACTAGTGGTTCTTCAATGTGCACCTAAATCTAAGCACACAGGCCTCAAGAATTTCGTCTCCATCGAAAATGCAGTTACCGCAGCCGGAATTCGATTCTGTGACCTGTGGGTCAGCAGCAGAGTACCTTAGCCACTAGACCACAGCAGCGAGTGAGTTCACTAGACAGCAGTTGGCCTCTACTGGAAGTCGTTACGATCTTTTTGAAAACTTGAAAAGAAATTTTCTCATATTTCAGCCAGTTTATGTAACTACAACTGGCTGAAATATGTCACAGTGTCAACGGGAAAAAGCGCATCTGATTCAAACAGCGTTCTCAATTTGTCAGCTATTGGCCAATAATCTTTTGCAACATATGATAACAGATAAGTGACGTTCGATGACAGACGCCCGCCCACCAACAAGTGAGAATCGGCCGCTGTTTGAAAAGAGGGCCATTGAGAAAAAAGCAACTTTTGCTCCACTTGTAGTTTTCACATGATGCACAGGGTGGTCATATTTGGCTGAGTAGTTCATAGATATATCTGCTTTCTGCAGGATTTGTTTTTTTAACAGGCCCAAAGGGTGCTTCATGACCCCTTTAAGGTTTGTCCACTGCAGTTTCAAAGTGGTAGGCCTAGCTATGATATAGAAATGCAGTAATCTGCTGAGGTCACTGCCACCGATAGCCGAAGTGGACTACAGCTCATTCATCACCTCGTGTGTGTGTCCCAAAAACCTCTTACTAATCCATCCCTTGTGCAGCAGGAAATACTTTGCTGTTCACAAGACTTCTGTGACGTTAAACTTTTGCAACGGCCTGCAGTCAACCACCGTCCCATTGACACGCTTCTAGCCTGCTTCACAGTGACAGTTTCATGTTCATTCACATATAACACATCACCGATTGAAGACCTGCATTGAAAACACAGGGTACCTGGAAAGTATTGCTTGGAAAAAATAAATGCCAAAAGCTCCATTTTTTTTCTTCGTCCCATCGGCTCTTCGTATCGTCTTCAACCCATGGTCTTCTAATAATGGAGCGCACTACCCAACTTGCGAAAGTTATTTACTGTAACTTGTATGGCTCGCGGGCTTACATGCACTAAAGAATATTTTTGCTCTCATGATGACAGGAACGTAAATCATCCTATTTTCATAACTAATATGAATCCAGCAAAGCGGCATAGGAGCTGAGACGACGTGGCCGCATGTAAGTACTGTCAACTGCTTTTTGTATTATTTTTTTCTTAATGCTGGAGTATGCATTGTAACTTCAAATAAAATAACATGGACTGGAGGTTCAGCCACAGTTTTTATCGTGTTCAATCATCTGATGCACCAAGGATTCATTTAAAGCGCATATATACCTGAAGCATGGAGCAAGCACCCGCACCAGCAGCACTCAGAGTACTCCAACTATGATGGTGGTAGTGCCACTGTCGGGAACTTGCACATGTGTACATCATCTGGTAATATCGGTCTATTGGTGTTTCACCAGTGATGCGCACTTGTGATCTGGATATGCTCACCCTGCACTGTATTGCGCAGCAATAGAGCCCGGTGATTTTATGGAAAGTTTTTACGCTCCACAGAGAGCTGTCAAACCTCTGAGCATATTCAGTAAATAATTACAGATACTGCAATAATCAAAATGAGAAGGCTGATATAGCACGCATTGCAAGAAAGTTGCTCTTCCGAACATACCAGAGTGTTAGTATGCAATTTTTTGTCACCATGGTTATACGAGGGGGTACGGAAAAGTAACCATAATCGCACTGTGCTGGGCTGCACAATTCTCTTGCTAAGTGAGCCTTGCCGCACATTTATTGAGTTCACAGCATTCAGTGGATTCTGAGGGCAGCTTTTTTATGGCCATAGTGATTTTTTTTCATGAATTCAATTTCACGCTCTTAGTGTTTTTTGTGAAAGCCGCTTTAGTGAACTTAGTGAACTGTATGAGCACTTATCTTTTTTTCCCAGCGGTAGGAATAGCACTATAACTCGTTACGAGTAACAACCTTGAAGTGCAAGTATAGGTGGAGCAGTTCTTTCAAAGCATAGACTCTTCCCACAAAGCATCTCCTTGTTCGTATATTGAAATCTCTCAACAACACTCATCAACCTTAAATCTTCTGTTAAAATTCACTGAACCGAGCTACAAGCTATACTACATAACTTCTACAACTCATCTATGGTCTACCGATGATTTTTGAGCGTGAGGGCACAAAATGTTTTGATATTTTCATCTATTTGTGAACTTCGCGGATATCCAGGTCTAGTTCCTTATAAATGAAGATGTCCCTCTTTTTTGAACAGAGAAAATTGTTCCTACTTAAGTTTTTCCCATTGCAGCATCTTCACATGACAATGATGACGAGCTTCAACATGGGAAATACCCAAAATGAAGACACAGGAAAACTCAGGCAGGTCAAAATAAACTAAAAGCAGAAGCAAAATCAATGTCATCATCCAGAATAGCAGTGTCACAATTTCCTTAACATAGTAGCTCACACAACTGACACCGCTGTTATAACTGCCTGTGTCGGCACGTCTGTGGGAGATGTCCTGGTGCCTGCCATGTGACTTGGGACACCTTGATTTCGGCGACAGGCACAGTGCGACCATGAGCAGAGCACTTCACAAAAGGAAGAGAAGGGTGCCAACAACTGAGACATGCAGCAGAGGGGTGACCCAAAGCGGGTGCGGACTTCACATCAGGCTGCTGTGTTTCGGTCATAGCAACGAGGTTGCCAGAAACAATTTTTTTGCCCTCACAGGGGGGCGGGGGGGGAGAGAAACTTGCCAAGTCTCCCACTTTCACTGCCTGACTCGATGAGAGTGTCACTGACCACTGGAACTTTGCTGAATCAACAGATGCAACATACTATCTGCAATGGTACTGTGTGATTGGTTAATGTCCTAGTGGGTGGTGATTTGTGTGTGACTGGCTGCCTTAAGGAAGGAGGGGCCAGCCTGAGGTTTTACTACGGTGCTGAGCAAAAGCAAATGCTCTAGGCCCTAAAAATATGGCTCATATAGTCACTTAATGCTGAACTCTTTATTCTGACCTTTTTACTATGTAAATAGGTTGACAAAAGTGCCATTAAACATGTTCTTTGTTTTTCCAACTCCTAAGCATCGATTCCTCCAACCTTAGTCATTCTACCAAATGGGGTCCGGGCCCAACGCAACCCCGATGCCACAACAACTGGTGGCAGTTATGAGATCAAAAGCTACGAGTGACATCAAGGGTCGGCCGGCAAGAACGCATTAGTCTCTATACAATAATACCTCATTGACTTGAACTCTCATATCTCGAAAAATCGGCTACGCCGAAATTTTCCGTGGCACCAAACATGTTCTTATACGCTACGCCATGTATATTTTTCCCTTTATCTCGAAGTATTTTTGGGTTGGATTACAGATAACTTGAAATCTTGACTGGGAGTGGAACAAAAATTCCACCCCCGGACCAAGATTCGCACGATGCTGCCACGCCTGTAGTTGGTTGATTTTTTTTTTCTTATTTAGCCACGTCTGCTACTATGTCGATGCTTTCTGCGGACGCGAAGTCTCAGCCAAGCAACATATGCTTGTCATGCATATGCGTGTCATGTAAAACATGACTACATGCTACGCTCATAGCACGCTCAAAGCCGTTTCGCTAGCTCCACATATACCAAATTTGGTTTTACGTGACATGAATGCATGGTGACGGTAAATGACACGTCCAAACATGATAATCATAATATGCGTGTCATGTAAAACATGACTACATGCTACGCTCACAGCGCACTCGTGGCTGTTTCGCTAGCTCTACATACACCAAATTTGGTATTACATGACGTGAATGGACAACGAACACAAATGCCAGGCGCAAGCATGATAATCATGACATGGAAGTCATGTACGGTATAATTTACGTCCGCCTCGTAACGTTTTGCTGATTAAGTGAAATATCAATCTTTTTCATTCGTGCTTCGCATATCATCAATACCCACTGTACGTGGGATCCGCCAACTTTTTTCACAATGGAGTTGGTTTAAGGCACAACTTCTCGTCTAGCTTGCAAGGCGGGTTATTGCATTTGGCGGGCCACCCTTTTGCCGCCGCCGCCAGGACGGAAGAAAGGCAGCCGCCTCATTTTGTGGAGATAAGAAGCAGCGCCAAGATGCCCTGCTGTTTCCATGTACTGGACGCTGCGTGGCTGAAATTACTCTACGAAGCACCTCTGTCCTTCGGGTCTGCGCAGAAATATGACACGTGGCGTCTTCGTGCCCCGGTAAAAGCCACAATGCCGAGCTTCCACCGATTACTAACGTCGGACTACCACGCTGTGTGTCTCTGACAGATGAGGCGCCGACGCTCAAATTAGTACCAGATGTCCAGGTATGGCCCCTCGGAGGCGCCTAGACTGCAATCGCCATTCGATAAAACTTGGGTGGTCGGTGCGAGCGGCGCGATGACAAACACTTTTCACCCCGCTCACTGGAAGCAAGATTCGCCGGAGGAGGCAGCATCGCCAGGACCATACATGTGTTTGGTTTGTGTATGTGTGTTTGTTGGGGGCGGTGCTAGCATAATGACACTCGTGTGTGCTGCGGGACATGTTATTAGACAGTGCCGTATAGACCTATTCCCTCACCTAGAGATCTGGGGAGATGAGACTGTATTTATTCAGCCCTCACAGGCTGCTTAGTGTGGTTCACGGAGCTTGTTCAATACACAGCCTTTTTCAATGTAGAGCTTTCAATGTAGAGCTTCGAGCCAGAGAGCCCGTGCTGTGTAAATAATGTAAATTAATCCTCTCTACGAAGTTCCACCTCCTCCTGCCTCGACATCTTGATCTCAGACCTCCGATGCCGCAAACCCCGGTCGCAACAGCGTTCGACTAGACTAAGTAAACACGGCACATGCTCATGGCGTAGCAATGACAATAGATATCTATCACAGGGACGACTGAACTTCGAGACAAAAAAACATTATGTGTGCTGTTGCTATGGCAAGCAACGTGGTCGCCAGCAACGCCAGTGTTCGCAGTCCGTCGAGTTCATTCGTGCATGAATAACATGGCGTACGCTTTCAGTTTTAGTTGCTAACATGCCATAGGTACGTTTGCTGACTAAGAAATTTATATTTACTGTGAAGCATTAGCAGCTACGGAAACACATTTTTTTCTTGCAGCTGTGTCGTATCGCTCATAGGGATCCACTACAGGCAGCCAACCGATAGGCGCACAGCATCGTTACTTTATCTGGTCAATCCCATCTCGTGAGCATCCTGACCTAATGAGTATACCTATATTTTAGACCGGAGTACAGGGTTAGGGTCTCCATGCTTGGATTGATTGATTACACAAAGTGCCAGTGGCCAATGTGACCTCTCTTTCTCGCTAAAATTAGCACAACTGAAAAATATTTGAGGCTTGTTAAGTATTTTGGCGCAGTGTAGCGCAATTTCAGCAAATTTCATGGTTTTGATGCAGCTCAGTACAAAAACGTGAAATTGTAGTGAATTGGATCAAATTGGTGCAGTTGTTGCACCCCTGACTGTCTATTCCTACCCCCTGATTTATTCTGCTAAACCAGGAATATTTCTTATCAATTCACAAATGAATGCGAGAACACAATCACTGCACAACTGCTAACAATCATGTCACAGAAGGTACGCATTCCTTTTTGATCATACTGAACAGCATATACCTGAAAGTACTGTAGCAGATGACAAACCGTTTTGCTATCCACCTATTGACACTCTTGGTGGCCCCACAAGTATGAAAAACCACATGAAGCACCAATTATATGATGCAAACGCGAGTGTACCTATGCCTACAGTGAAGCAAAGTTGAACGCATTAATGGCTACCACGGCCTCATGCAATGCTTTGTTAAATCGAACCAGTGGTTGTTCGCATCAGCAAGAACTTGAAACAGCCACAGCTCACTGCCTTTTTTGCACCTGAATAAAGTTCTGCTTCACTGAATACACTGTGTTTTAAAATTCCTCAGAGTTGTGGTGCAATTAAAGCTCAACTGCTCTAGTTTTTCTTAACTGATCACTTATATTGAAATACCACTTATAACAATTTTCTCACCATCCCAGTCACTTTATTATAAGAAGGAATTAATGTAAACGCCAAAGTTGTACCATGAACGTAACAATATGTAGAATGAAAAGCAGAAAAAAAATTTAGTTACTGCATACATCATGACATATGAAGGAGCAAAAACATAAAAGAGAAGAAAACACTGTCACAAGACCTCTTATACACATGAAGCAAGCATGAATAATGCAACAAATACCTTATGAACAGTTTCATCCACAAGGCCTCCAATAACGTAAACAGTGTTAGATTCCAAGGGTGTAGATGGAAGGGCCTCAGGTGCATCTGGACTTAAGTAGAGCAGCGACTCCTTAGGGAAAAGCTGGGAATGACTTTCTGCTCTCATCTCCACCTATTGAAAAAGAAAAAAAGGGAAACTATGAAGCCTCGAGAGGCAGACACGTAGCTAAGAGGGGGCCCAGGGGGGCCCGGGCCCCCCTGAAATTGAGACGGTGCCACTTCAATTTCTCGAGTGCTCCCAAACTTCCACGGTGTTGTTGCTCAGTAGCGTGTTCTGCGGAAAGAATTAAAGATGCACTTATGGTGCCTTTTGATACTTTTGTTGTTGCTTTATTGTTTCTTTTTCGAAGCACGCTCTGTCGCATGTGAACCGTCTGCACGTCGCCCCCTGGTTATCATGCTGCCGTTTGAAATCTGGGACGTGAGCTTAGTTCTCTCATTTGTGACAAACGCCGTGCACATGTACACTTTCGTAGAGCCCCACGCATTTTCTGCAGCTGCCGGCGCAGAATCGTCTAACACCCGAACAAAGGGAAAATCAATGGCGCCTGCGGCTGTCTTGAATGGTAAGGTGTGATTCAGCCCCAACATTTGACGCTCTATCAGACCAAGCAAGATTGTGTGGAGGGTTGCTCTGTGACAACAGCTCACAGCCCCAAACCGAAGATGTCTGTGCGCTATCTGGACGATTGCTTCGGTGTGGTGAAGTCTGGCGAGGTCTACAACTTGCTCCCTGCCTGAACTCTGTTGAGCCTAACATCCAGTTCACAGTGGAAAGAGAGAACCATTCAGCTCTCCCCTCCCTAGATGTATTAGTGAGAAGGCAATAACAGAAACTGTTCTTTTCGGTGTTCAGGAAACCCACCCACACAGGACGCTACCCCCATTTCAGCTCGAACCACCCCACATGCCAGAAGCTTTCTGTGGTGCAAAGCCTTTTTCGGAGGGCCAAAATTTGCTCATCACCACAGCGGTGGAAGAAGGAAAAGGATAGAATCGTCAGTGACCTCCGCGCCAACAGGTACACAAAAGCGTTCGTTCGCCGAGCCCTCTAGAAGAGTAAAAACGCGGCACCTGCATCACCGCAACGACAACGCGTGTCAATACCATGCATCTTCGGCGCTGCGACACAGTAGCCCACATACTGAAAAGGGTAGGGGTGAACCTCACACACAAGCCATCCACCACCATTGGCAGCTTCATCCCTCTCCCCAAAGATGTGAAGAAATCTCAAGGGGTCATATACTAGAACCAGTGCGCCGACTGCCTCGCTTCTTATATTGAGCAAACAAAGAACTTCCTTGAAAGAATGCGACAGCATGAAAACGACCTTCATCAACTGAACAGCCAACGATGCGCATTATCAGAACACTGCGAACGGTTTGACCAGCAAATCTAACTGGACGACAGAGTGATTCTGAAAAAAGAAAGGAACCCATGCCGGCGACTCCTCCTCGAATATTGACACATTCAGCAGACAGCGGGGAATATCAACCGCTCCACTGGGACATTGCCCTCCCTCTCCTGCTAGGGTTTTCGACGGGTCGCCGCGAACCTATCACGCAAGGCGAGCAAGCATACATAAGTGCCGCACATTTCTGGCTTTCTCAACCCTGAGGAAGAATATGGTCTGGCTTCGAAACGTCGGGTTTTCAAGTTGTCTCGTCTCAGCCATTGTTGTGATGGGCCTCCATGTCTTGGCGCCCCCTGGACGCGTGGGATGGTTTCGGCTACATCTGCCCTGATTTTTTCCGGCTTCACAATGTTCTCCGAGGTATCCAGAAGCCCCGACAACATGACAGTCATACTGCAAATTCTTCAGGCCCGTCGGCTCCCTTCGTGAAAACGTTTTTGGACACACCCAACTGACTGGAGGCCTAGGAAGGGCTATTTGCAGTGAGAACTGCTTAGATGGGTTGGTCCACTCTGCACTACTTTGTTCATCAAGATGCACCAGACAATGAGCCGAGTGTCTGGGATGTGTCTTCAGGGAGTTTCCCATGTTCCGTGGTGCCTTCATGTCTTCGATTCTTGCAGAGCGCTGCCTGCCCCGCACCACAGCCACATCGATGAGTCAGCAGTGCACGTAGGACACTACATCATTTCAAAGTGCTGTGTCATGCTGTATAATCACTTTGTGCCTAGTGTTGCGCTTCTCCCTCGCTGTGGGACGAACTAGACGTGCCTCTTCCTTCTTTTTGTTTGTTTGGAAAGGAGGAGGTGTTTGGCCTTTCCATTTGGGGTGAAGATGAAGACTGCTTCTTTCATTGAGCTGCCTTGGATTCAATTGTTTTCCCCAGCAGGGAATATTAGGCAGACCCAGGCTTTAAAACGCGAGCGTTGAGATGCTGAAAGGATGCAATATCACGCGACCTTCAACAGGTAAAACACTGTGAATAAACGTTCCAGATATCAGCTTGAGCTCCTATGCTCGCCTTTGCCCTGAAACTTGGATGGCTCCGGTCCGGACAAATTCTCCCAGTCGCAACATCGTGGAGAAAAATGATGCCAGCCAGGTGTCAACTTCAATGCCCAGGAAGCGACCAGGGTCAACGATGAAATTGACAAGCATCTTCGCTAAAGTTCTAAAGGTGAGTCCCGTGTTTTTTATTGTCTTTGCTTGTTACGTCCGCTTTGAAGAGGGAATTTAATCATTTCTCGCTTGTGAGCTTTGAGCAATAGTATGAGAATGTTTTAGATGCGGAAGCATCTTATACTCGCGCCTTGTAGTGCGCCGTCCGCGCCGTCCGCACCGCTTCTCGAACATTCGACAGCTGACGCGCGCGCATGCGCCGTCGCGCCGTCGCCCACTCTTCCACCATCTGTGCATCCCTTCCTCCTCTACACACCACGCGCGCTTCACTCCTCCACCATCTGTGCACCCTTCCTCCTCTACACACCGCATTCGACATCTACAATTCTCCTGATTCTCCAGTGGACGCGCATGTGGCGTCACGCTTCGAGAACATTCAACAGCTGACAGTGCATGCGCCGTCGCGCTGTATATATACTCAAGGTCGGCGCTCGCTCGCTCAGTTGCCGCTCGTCGGTTGGTTTGTACGGCGCGTCGACGTCCAAGGTCGCGGTGAAATGAATTCCAACGAATCCACAAACACAATGATCGACGTCCCTTCGACCAGCGCCGCCCTTTCGCATACGTGTGTACGTGTTCACTCATTTAACACCCCCTCCTACAACCACGTTAACCAATTTAGCCATCGTTCCAAGTAAGTCGCAATTTAACACCCCATTTCACAACCACGTTAACCAATTTAGCCATCGACCCAAGTAAGTCGCACTTTAACACTCCGTTAACCAATTATATGCTCCGCATCCTCCTCAGTGTTCCCCCGAGGGAAGCTGCGGGCAATTTTTTTTGCCATAAATTTCTCTGTCTGAGATGACTCTTTAAACACAATCAATGCAGTTCTATATGGTTGAGGAGTGCATTTTTATTAAGTGTGCTTGTAGTAGGGAAACATAAAGTAATAAAAGACTATCGTTAAAAAAAACTCGTGCATTTTTTTATTCATATCATCCTTCTAGGAAGCAAGCCTTGCTGCATTCCACTTTCTTATTTTTTTCGGATAATAAGCATCTTCTATATTCCCGAGCAACTTTCTTTTAAATTTCCATGTAAACACTTCTTTTCAAACAATTAGGCCTTGGGCCCTCCCACAAAAAAATCCTGGCTATGTGCCTGTCAAGAGGCATGTCCAAAAGCAACAAACAAAACAATAAAGTGCACAGACAAGACAGAAATGTAGACCTGTGAAGGTGGCGAGCAAGTTACAACAATTTATATCAATGCAATGTGGTTACAGTATACACGTTGTGTAATAGAATCAAATTTACAGTCCCTTCAATAAATTAAACAAAAGGTGCCATGCAATTATGACAGAAAGAGTTATCAAAAAAAAGTTTAGTGTGCAAACGCAGATGCTATATAGCCGGGTACAACTTCAGAATGCAGCAGCATTTCCACCTCACACGCGGATGCACAAAAGCGTGCTCGGATGTCTGGCATCATGAGCCTGGTGGTTACTAACCGTGTCGTTGCCCGACATGCGGCATTGTTGAAAGTACAGAGTAATTTTGCTCGTGCAAATTAGCATGCACTGTCGCATTCCCATAATGAGAGCTCTACCAAACCAGTCATCAAGCTATAAAGTTTATCCTGTTTAACGTAAATTTCTTAATTTTAGCAAAATGAGAACATTAGCTGGACAGGACTATTTGTTTAGTCATGAATGCAATGAGCTGCCACACTACAATTATCTTGTCTAAGATAGAATCCTGCCGCCACCCCTGTTCCCGACTATATTAACAGAAAACACGACGAAAATGACAAATATCATATGAAAGTTATGCCTGTGGTAAAATAGAAGCTAGACACAAAAATTTGGTCACCCTTAAGCTTTGCCTTTAAGAGTTGAACGCGCTAGCAAAATCCAGCCCCTAGTGCGCCCTTGAACCGCTAAGTGCATACTTACTAATATGTTTTGTCACACATACAAACAAACACTAGCAAGCGCAACGTATCTATAGTAATGCAGTGACTGTGCAGTGTGACCACTTCCCTCTGCTATAGACGGTTTCACCAGAGCCTGCCAATCTCTATCAACATTGTGCATTCATCAGAAAACAACCCCGGGAAACATCTGGTTTAGCTTGTTCTGGCGTGGTTTTAGCGTTTGTTGTTGGCCACGGCTCCTTGTGTTCCTATATTTTATGCAGATAAAATTATTCCGATGAAGCGCTCGCAACTCGGGCACAGCTTTATCATGTCAGGACGCAGTCTGCAAGCCTGAACTTTATATGCTAGTCAAAACGTTCTCTTTTGATCACAAAAGACTGGATTCCCATTAAGAGCGCATAGGCTTGTTCTCCCACTTCTTCCCAATGTAAAGCTAAGGGAACACTAATGGCACAGAGACGATATTAAGACTTTAGATTAGTCGAAGGTCCCGGTTACCGAGAGCACATCAATCGCTGTCGTCTCCCACTCGTGGAAGATACATGTACTGATGCGTGCAATGGGTAACAAAACGTGAAAGTGAACACTGAAAATTTATCGCAAAGGTGTTTCTCGTATAATTTGAACGATAATACCGATGCGTACTGTTTGAAACAACACGGGGCACAAAGTAGCCATGCTCTACATGAATGGACGCACTGTGTACGTCGTGGTCTCCACGTTTTTTTGTCGTTGCATTTGATTGTGTTTTTTAGGGGCGAAGCTCCTTAGGGCGTGGGCTGTGCGTCCCCTGTAGCCTGTATGTAGCCACCTCTAGTTTAGTTCTTGCAGTGTTCACTAGATGGCGGTACCGTCCCCTGTATGTAGCCACCTCTAGTTTAGTTCTTGCAGTGTTCACGAGATGGCGGTACCGTCTCCTGTATGTAGCCACCTCTCGTTTAGTTCTTGTAGTGTTTACTAGATGGTGGTACTTGTAGCTGATGATGAAAAGATGCAAGATGTTATAAACTAGAAAGCGGTACTTGTAGTTGATGAAAGACGCGAGATCTTATGAAATAGGAATGATGTCACATATGGCGCGTGTCATTGGTTGAAGGCAATCGTTCGATTTAGTGCGGCGACGTACGCTAGGGGGAGCGATGTAATAAAATCGAGTGCGCAAAATGTACAGAGGATTCATGGTTTACCAGGTTTACCTCCGGAGCTTCGCCCACTCATCATCATTCACTTCGTGGATATGGCGGAATTTTTTTTTATAGCAACGCCGGCGAGTGGTCACTCATCTGTGCGAGCAAATGACTCGTCGCCAGTCTTTCTGCCACTAAGTAATATCCCTGCATTCTAGCTCATTTAGCTTTCGATGTGAACATGGCTTAGGTGGGTTCAACTTGAAAGTTTGATTCATGAATAGCTTACTCGTGAGTAAACCATAATAGTTCGCGTGACCAAGCCCCAGTGGATGTCATCACATAACCAGGACATTTTATATTTTTTTGGTCACATGAACACTTCGGATCGCGAGAAAATCCAAACACCGGTGATCTAGAGAGTGCCCGGCATAACACAAGTGCAAAAGTAAGCGTTTTACCTAGAGGTTGTGTGCTTAGAGGAAAACACAAATATGTTCAGGGTTTGACAGGAGGAAGGTTTTCAGTTCTAGTCAAAAAGCTGAATTGAACAACTTAACTATGAATTGGGCAACTCTTCTCCTGCATGTCGACAATGTGGGAGCACTTTGAAGACGGGGAAAGGGAAAACACAGGTGTGCATTGTCCATTCTCTGTTCGCGTCTTCAAAGTGCACTAACATCGACATGCAGAACCAACTGGCCTAATTAAGTTCGCTGACAAGCTTCTCCTACAGGTGCGGCCACTGCCAGAGGTAACACAAAGGAGGGAGCTGCGCTCATCAGAAGATCACAGTGGGTATTCTGTGCAGCACCCATAGGCCAAGCGAGCCGTGTTACCTGCAGCAGTGGCCGCACCTGCCGTGCCGTGCATCGAGCCCCGTCATGTGGCCGCTAGACGTGGCACCAAATACATCCTAAAGAATGCGCCAGAAATAATAGAGCAGCAAACTCAAACACACCACGAAAACATCGCCGGAACCATTGAAGAAGCATTACCGGAAGTGGTGCGTCGGAAGTCTGCTGGGGTAGGCCATTTGGCGCGAGCCAGTTTGTTTACAAACACCGAAGCCGTCTATAACGGCGCTCTGTTGTGGTCGAGACACATTTTTGACAATGTCTCACAGATTGCACACAGAAAAACTCACACATACACATGTGCGTGTGCGAATGGTACATACAGGTTTTTGATCTAAAGCAAGAGTCGCATGGCCTCCAAAATACACACTGCGCACCTGCCATCTCGGAGGCCATAAAGAGTCTCACAATGCCTCACAGATGGCAGCACATTATCTAGCATATGTTGTTTGCTTGATCATCGCCTCTGGAAAGGCATATGTTTTCACCTAGATGTACATAGTTGTCCTTTTTTAGATATTGTGGGCATTTAGTATACCAATCCTCTTCATCTGTACATTATCATCATTATCATGTGTTGCTCATGCATCCTCATCGTTGTCACGTAGCATCATCATCTTGTTCCGTTCATCTCAGCTGTCGGCTGCCGGTTCTTCGGGCCTAATAAAGGTCTTCCAAACCAAGACTTCATACGTGGTGGAGGTGCTGTTGGATCCCCCGTCATCCTCTCGACCACTCTACCCCCTGGAGCTACGTTCAGGTCGCCGCTTGGGCCAGGTGTCCGGAAATATGTCGCACCAAGAAGAGGTCGGTGCTGCAGCCGTTCCCACTGCGCCACCGCGTGCCGCGCCTTTTCACGTCATTAACAGCCTGCAGCGTGAGCCCCATCCCTTCGCTGGTATGCGCGGGGAAGATGTGAAGGAATGGCTGGATGATTTCGAACGTGTCGGCGCTGCTAACCGGTGGGATAACACCTACAAACTCGCTTACGTGTCATTCTACCTCACGGGTGTCGCGAAGACGTGGTTCCTCAACCACTTCATCGACATCCCCGACTGGTCAGCCTTCAAAGATCAGCTTCGCCATGTCTTTGGCACACCGGCTGTTCGTTCAGCTCTCGCAAAGAAAGCTCTTGCGACTCGGAAACAGCACATCGGGGAGCCGTATACATCCTACATCGAGGATGTCCTTTCACTTTGCCGCCGGGTTGACACCCCAATGACAGAGTCAGACAAGGTACGCCAGCTTCTTAAGGGGATTGGACCCGTCGCATTCAATGCCCTTGCAATCCAGAATCCGGCTACCGTTGCTGACGTTGCGACAACCTGTCAGCGCCTCGAAGAACTTGAGTCGATGCGCCTACAACCGGACAGTGACGCGGCCCGTATTACGACTGATCCAAACCTACGAGAAACGATAAGGGTGATAATACGCGAAGAATTAGAATCAATGGGATTCACACTACCTTCAGTATGTACCATTCAGCCTTCTTCAACGTCATTGCGGGATGTCATCAGGGAGGAGCTTACGTCCGTGACCCATATGGCCCACCTGCAGCCCACTGTCGATCGTACTCTCCCATCGTTCTCGCATGCCGTCGCCGCACCATCAGGCACCGTCAGCTCGATGTCACCACCACGAACGTACGCGTCGGTTGCTGCCACACCTCCCAGAAGCTTTCCCACGAGCTTTGCATCACCACCGCCTGAGCCATCATCTGTCCCTCTCACTGCTCTCTCTCCCGGTGCATCTAACACAAGCTACCACCCTCCTTATCGATCGACTCGCCCTACGTGCTATTATTGCGGCTATCGTGGTCACATTTCACGCTTTTGCCGCAAGCGCCAGCAAGATGAGCGCCGAGGGTACGACATACGCGAACGAGACTATATCGCAGGAGCCTTGTACCAGGGCCGTCGTTATTCGTCACCGCCGCGTCGGTCTCCATCTCCGCCAGCATCCGGTGAACTGCGCAGTAGTCTTCGATCAACCAGACGCCGTTCACCATCGCCCTACCGTCGCTCCTCTTCTCCTCTTCAGCCTGCTTCCCTCGCTTCTGATCGGCGTCCGGAAAACTAAGCAATGCAGTTTTTGGAGGACAAACTGCATTCCTACACAGTACTCCAATTCCTCCAGCGCGCCCTTACAATATGATTGCAGTCTCAGTTGAGGGAGTGGACGTTGATGCTTTGGTGGACACTGGGGCTGGGTTTTCTATTATTCGTGCTGATTTGTGTACCCGTCTTCGAAAAGTCACGACGCCTTATGATGGACCAACACTGGTTACAGCCCAGGGAACGATGATTCGCCCTTCCGCTCTCTGTACTGCCCGTGTGCTAATCGACGACATTCTTCATCACATACAATTCGCTGTGCTATCCCCGTGCTCCCACGAACTCATTTTAGGCTGGGACTTTCTTTCGTCTGCTTCCGCGGCTATTTGTTGTGCACAACGTGTCGTCCATCTTACTGACACAGACCACTTGCTTAGTGACGAAACCTACAGGCCACTTCGACTCATCGCTGCTGTAGACATCGAGTTACCCCCGAACGAACATCAATTAGTCACAGTTTTGTCCAACGACGTCGACTCTGGTGACATTTTGGTCACTCCATCGCCCCGTTGCCTTAATAAAGGCATAGCTCTCGCATCAGGTGTGGCTCGCTTCAACGATGGATCACCTGTCCTCGCTGCTACGAACACCACACCAGATATAATTTTACTGCCGCGGGGCACTACTGTCGCCTGCGTTGCCGATCTGGAGCCTGTGTGCGTCGTGCCTCTTACCCCTGCCTCCTCTAAAGGCCATCCTGGAGATCATGCTGCTTCCTCGGCCTTTGCAGCAGCCATCAACAAGGACTTGACAGACTCGCAGAAGCAGCAGCTGCTTGATTTGTTGCAAAAGCATGCAAACTCTTTTGACGTTCATTCATCCAGCCTGGGTCAGACAACTGCTACAGCACATCGTATTCAGACCGACGGAACATCCATTGTGCATCGTCGTCCGTACCGCGTCTCCCTAGCCGAACGAAAAATCATTGAGGAAAACGTAGACGATATGCTGCAACGGGAGATAATCCGACCCTCAACCAGTCCTTGGTCATCTCCAGTGGTTCTGGTGCATAAAAAAGACGGTTCCGTACGATTTTGCGTCGATTACCGAGCACTCAATAAGATCACTAGGAAGGACGTATACCCCATGCCACGTATCGACGACGCCCTCGATTCTTTACAAGGTGCTGAATTCTTTTCAAGCCTCGACTTGCGTTCCGGCTATTGGCAAATCCCCATGCACGAAGAGGACAAAGAAAAAACAGCGTTTGCAACCCCGGACGGCCTATACGAATTCAATGTTATGCCGTTTGGTCTATGCAATGCACCCGCAACTTTTGAGCGCTTGATTGACACCGTACTGCGTGGCCTGAAATGGAAGACTTGCCTATGTTACCTAGATGACATTGTTGTATTTTCATCGACGTTTCCTCAACATCTGCAACGCTTGGACGAGGTCCTGACTTGCCTTGCGGGCGCTGGTCTTCAAATTAACACCAAGAAGTGCCATTTCGCCAGCAGATCTATCAAGGTCCTCGGTCATGTTGTGAGCAAGGACGGAATTCGTCCAGACCCTGAGAAAACTGCTGCAGTGCTTCGCTTCCCTCGCCCTGACAAGCCGAAAGATTTGCGAAGTTTCCTTGGTCTCGCCTCTTACTTTCGGCGATTCATACAAAACTTTGCCTCCATAGCCGCACCACTACATAAGCTACTTGCTTCTGGTACGCCCTTTCAGTGGTCTCAGGAATGTGAATCGGCTTTCGACAAATTGAAGAGTGCCCTCACGACCGGTCCTGTACTTTCTCACTTTCACGATGGTGCACCGACCTTCCTCCATACAGACGCTAGCGGCCACGGTTTAGGAGCCGTGCTCCTCCAGCGCGACAACTCTTCGCGAGAGCGAGTCGTTGCGTACGCCAGCCGCGTCCTCTCCGCAGCCGAGAGGAACTACACGATCACCGAGAAGGAGTGCCTCGCCATCGTTTGGTCAGTGCAGAAATTTCGTCCCTATCTTCATGGCCGCCATTTCACCATCGTGACCGACCACCATGCTTTATATTGGCTTTCGACACTCAAGAACTTGTCGGGACGCCTCGGCCGCTGGATTCTACGCCTACAAGAGTACGATTTTGACATCGTATACAAGTGTGGCAGAAAGCATAGCGACGCCGATGCTCTCTCTCGCTGCCCACTACCAGCGGCTCCCCTCACCGTTTCCGCAATCACTTTCCACAACACGCCCTCGGAGACCACGTCTACGGCGGTTTCCTCTCTCGCCTCTATGGACCAGCTGCCTTCGGACGACCCGCACGATTTTTCTTCTCGACAGCTGGCTGACCCATACTGTCGACGTATTATAGGCTACCTCACTGGCAGTTCCCGTCCACCTAATGCGAGGCTCCGTCGCCAACTCTCGCAGTTTAAGCTGGACAACTCGGTGCTGTACCGCAAAATTTACCATCCTGACGGTCAGCGCTGGGCTCCCGTTCTACCCCGATCGCTTCGGTCCGAAGTCCTCAGAGCACTTCATGACCATCCGACGGCAGGTCACCTTGGTTACCACAAAACCTACGATCGCCTTCGAAGTCGGTTTTATTGGCCAGGTATTACCACTAGTGTAGCTCGGTACGTTGGGTCCTGCACTACCTGTCAATCTAGAAAACTACCCACATCTGCTCCAGCCGGTACACTACAGCCTCTTCCGTGCCCAGCCACTCCATTCGAAGTTGTAGGCATTGATCTTTATGGCCCCCTTCCAGTCAGTGCTGCTGGAAACCGATGGATAGTAACAGCCGTTGACCATTTGACGCGCTACGCCGAGACGGCATCCGTCACTACCGGTTCAGCTTCTGAAATTGCCGATTTCATCCTCCGAGCCATTATACTGCGTCATGGTGCTCCACGTGTATTGCTCAGTGACCGTGGAAGGGCCTTCCTTTCACAACTAGTGAACGAACTTCTTCGCGCTTCTGGCACAACTCACAACACTGCCTCTAGTTATCATCCCCAAACTAACGGCCTCACTGAGCGATTCCACCGCACTCTTTCTGACATGATCGCCGCCTACATTCAACCAGACCACAAGAACTGGGATGTAGTCCTACCATTCGTCACTTTCGCCTACAATACGGCTATTCAGCGGACAACCGGCTACTCACCATTTTACCTAGTTTATGGACGCTCCCCTACTTCTCTCCTGGACGTCTCTTTCTTTACCTGCCATGTGGATTCATCTCCATCCTCTTCAGAGGAATACGTTTTACGGCTCGCAGAGAGCCGCCAACGTGCTCGTATAAACACTGAAGCCCGACAGCAAGACAGAAAGCAGGTTTATGATGAATCCCATCGTGCTGTATCCTTTCAACCTGGAGACGAAGTGCTTCTTTTGACGCCTATTCGCACACCTGGTTTGTGCGACAAATTCCAGCCACGGTTTATCGGGCCGTACACAGTTCTTGAAGAAACTTCACCAGTGAATTATCGCGTGACGCCACTTGTAGCCCCAGCTGATCGCCGTTATCGAACTACTGAGGTCGTCCATGTCTCCCGTATGAAGCCCTTCATGCGACGTTCTTTGTCCCCTTGACTTGCCGCGGCCAGGCTGGCCGCTTTCACGTGGGGGGATTCAGTGTGGGCATTTAGTATACCAATCCTCTTCATCTGTACATTATCATCATTATCATGTGTTGCTCATGCATCCTCATCGTTGTCACGTAGCATCATCATCTTGTTCCGTTCATCTCAGCTGTCGGCTGCCGGTTCTTCGGGCCTAATAAAGGTCTTCCAAACCAAGACTTCATAATATGTTTGAAAGTTCCTGTGTGTTTTTATCGCGATGGCTGCACTATCCCGGCTTTTCTTGACGTAGTTTGATGGCCTCCCAAATATGCCTACAAATCGCCGAATGGGCTCGTTTTCGTCGTGACACCTGTCAAACAAAATGCGTTAAGGCGACTCCTACTACATGGCATTTATGTAGTGCTTTTTCCTAGAGCAGCTGCAAGTAACATCGTGGCTTTGTTGTAGGACACCTGCTTGCCACGTGAATGGCTGGGGTTCGATCCTCAATGGGACCGAAAATTTTATTTGCTTCTTTCTCGATTTTCGCTCACGGACAATTTTTCGCTTATAACCAATGGTGCCAACGCCGACGGCGGAATTTTCGCGACACAAGCTCTGTAATGCTATCGCGTTAAAACTTATCAGTGCATGCTCCGAAACTTCAGTGCCACCTCACTATCAGTGACATGTGCAGGCCCGTGCAAAATATTAGCGTTTATGGAAGACCAGAGGTGGGACTGTAACACAAATAGTGCTGAGTTGAGCCAAAAGGGAGAGCTTGCTCCAGGTTGCTACAAAAGCCTGTCTTACAACATAATTGCTCCATGTCTGCTCAAAAAAAAAAAAACATGGTGAATATGTCAGAAAAAGCAACTTGACTTGAAAATAAAAACGAAGCTAAATACTGCACTGCCGTTTCCTGCAAAGTGGCTCTTTGGCATTTCTAAGGTTTCATTTTTCCTTTGGGACTTTGTGGGTACAAATGTTTTTAGTTGTGGCCTTCAGCTGACTAGCCAAGGTGTGATTCTATAACTAGGCAGTCTAATAGGTTTTCTAGTGTGAACATAACATCTGCAGCTGTCAGCCGCTTCCCCGACGCAGTAGTTGAAATATTATCATGAGTGAACGGTGAGTACCTTCATTCCTTGTTTACACTGGAAACAACATGCATTTCATAACTCATTCACAACACACATTTCATACCTTGGAATTCATAACTCTTTTATGCTTTCCTCAGTGTGAACACTAGCAACAGAAAGCTCTCAAGACCTACACTAAAGCCTCATTATTTCGAACTCGGTTATTTCGAAATTTTGCTAATATCAAAATATTTCTGCGATCCCATATTTCACAATGTAAATCTGAGTGGATACTTTGAAGCAGCAGTCAGTACCAGTCGGGTTAATTCAAAAACTTTGGGTACCACGTGCCAATTCCTGATCCAGATTTTGCCGAAAGATCCCAGAAACAACCCTCAAGAGCCACAAGGCAATGCAAAGCAGCCATACTAATGAGTGGCAGCTGAAACACCCCCTCTACGTGACTTACAGCGCATAAAAAAAAAGAAGAAAAAAAACGGCTTCACGATCAACCGAACGTGCACCTGCGGAAAACAAAATGTGCTTCACTGCAACACAGTGGTGACGCGCGGGCATGTTTTTCACTATGTCAGCGCGTCATGATTTACCCATTCTTTCCGAGATTGTGAAGAAATATTATTAAAAGACAGTTTGGCAGAATTCGCGATGTATGCGAATTTCCAATTGCTGGTTGCTCCAGAAATTTGCGCACTTGCACTTCTGGTGGGGATGTTGCCTGCAATCCTACTTCGAAAACTAAGTTCGAAAGCTTCAATGATGATCATTTTACAATGATGATGTTTTCCAGCCAAGACATATCGCGAATTCGGTCACACTGGCCATTATTAAATTCTTTATTTTACCAGAAAGAGTGTGCAAATGGTCACATCATGACGTGCTGACGCCGCCAGAAGCAGGCAACATGCTGCCCGCGAGTCACAAATGTACTGCAGTGAAGCACATTTTACTTTCTGCAGGCGCGCATTTTAGATTATCAGGAGTGCGTTTTATTTTTCTTTTCATTTTTTTTCGGTGGCATCAGCGAGGCCCGCCATTCCTTCGTGTTCGCAGGAAAATTAAGACCAGGTAATGGAGAAAACACAACTCTTAGAGTCGCAAACTAGCCGGCACAGCAAACAATCAGCCTTGATAACTTCTAATAATTGCACGTACCTTGCATCCCACTCTTCGTATGTTTTGTTAATTCTAAAACCCACTTAATTCAAAAATTTCTAGCGACCCCAGTAACTTCGAATTAACGAGGTTTTACTGTATATAAAAATGTTTTAGTCAAAGTACTCTTCGCATCATTAAAAGTGAAACTCGTCACCTTGTGTCCCGTATTTTTTCATCCTGTGTCTGTGCCGAATAAGTGCACCCTTGAAAATGAATCAACACCAACCAGCCCACCTTATGGCTATACTCTTTTGCAAGTAAGAAAATCCAAGTTTGCACATTTCAGTGCAATGAAGTATTAATTGGGTATGTACCATTCTGTTAGGAAACAAAAGATATTATGAAAGTAAACAACTCACCGAGTACCTTTCAAATCCTTGGTGCTTCTCAATGCACATCTTGTAAAGGCGGCAAGATGAAGGGAAATTAGTAAAGTAGAGTTTCAAGGGAGTGCAGCTATGACGATTAGAGCCATACAACCTTCGTAACTGTGACGACAGTTTATTCAGCTCCTGCAAAGTAAAAAAATAACTTTAAAACTTAACATGCATGCATAGTGAAAGGCCAAAAAATTTACTTGAGAATAACAAAAACTGGTTTTGCTAATTAACAGTCCTTTGTGTGTTTTTGGTTATGTTCATACATTCTTCTTTGTATAAAGGGTTACACAATGAGTTATGTACACAGGCGGGAGGTTATAGCTCCTGTATGAATTGAAGAAAGGGTCCCTGCACTACAGTTGAACCCCTTTATAAGAGACACTGATAAGAAACACCAGTGTGCCTAGAGTAAAATACAGATTGATAAAAAAATGCACACGAGGTACCTTGCCTATAAGAGTGATCCCATATAAAATACAAGAACTGCTGCTCAGAGCATGCCTCCTTTAAAAGGGTTTAGTCGTATATGCTTCTTAATAAGCATAATGAACACACAAATTAAAAAAAAGTGCTAATATTCTATTTTTGCACTGCAAGCAAGTTACGCAAAAAAGCATGTTTAACCTTATCCTTGTATAAGAATATAAATGCCAGAACTGTGTAAGTAAGCAATCAGGATGCATATTGTACAAGATAATATACATGTAAATGTATGTAAATGTATAGGCTTACAGTTAAGTATATGCTTAACCAAGAAGTTCAAAATGACTAGACCTGTTTTCTCAGAAAGAACAAGGGCTAGAAACCTCAATTAGGCTTAATTTCATGGTATGTAGCAAGAGATGCATGTCATGCTTCTTTCATCACACTTCTAATCAAAACTGGTCAATTACTATTTAAAAGGCCTGCTTAAAAATAAAAATTTAGTTTCAAAACAAACATGAGTCGAATCCTGCACTTGCTGCAGTTGAAGCGAGCGAGATTTCCTTTTATCCTATTCGTGTGTGCTCCACAAACACTCTGTGACCAAAACAAGCATGAACACAACTGCCTCAAACCTGTTTTGTTTAGCCAGTTGCCTTGTTGTGCATTGGTCCCAATGCAATGTACTTGAAATGATTGACAGAGATGAAGAGCTTAAGATAAATTTTTTCTAAGAATAACTAAATACTAAGCTGCATCATTGAGACCCAGCATATAAAATACACTTTGCCAAGGCTTCTAATTTTTACATGTTGCATGCTTGGCACAGTAAAGTGATGAAGGTTTATAGAAAACTCAGATTACTGTGGTAATCATAGGCAACATTGATGACACTTATCAACATAGGCAACATCAATGACACGATCAGCCACTCACTTTGTTCAAGAAAATATGGCACAGAGGAAAGAGCCTTTATGTGGTGCATTTTGTCCCACAGTATTGAGAAACCATTCATGTGTTGTCATATATGTAGTTTTTTTGTTTTTGTTGCTGTTGTTGAGGTTGAAATAGAAACACACCCAAAATAAAATACTCAAAGCAGACCGAGCCAACTACATCACTTTTATTTCAATATCTACAAAACACAAAATTTATTTCTAGATACAGGTGTCATTCTGCACCGGTCTCTGTTATTACAAAGAGTGAACCAGCAAAAGTTCTGAACACTGAAGTGCACAAGCAAAGATTTTTCCCTGCCCTGCTAACAATGCAGAGCGTAGCACAAGCCAGCCATTCGGTGAGCTTTTCACTCCTTTTACTTGAGGTTAACACCAAGAAAAGCAACAGTAATGTTTTGGTAGCACTAAAGCTTTTACTAATGACCTGTTAAAGATGGCACTGCACGGATCCAGGCCAATGCAAAAGCATGGCCATGCTAACAGTCCAAGCATTTTTCGGTGGGCCAGGGCCAAGCCTCAGCCCACTTATTGAAGGGCCTAAGCACATGCGAATGTAATGCATTAAATGGTCCAAAGCATTTTGTGCAAAGCTGAAATGACACGTGCAAACGCTTGCTCTTAGTATACCTCGATTGATTTGATTGATACGTGGGGTTTAACGTCCCAAAACCACCATATGATTAAGAGAGACGCCGTAGTGGAGGGCTCCAGAAATTTCGACCACCTGGGGTTTTTTAACGTGCACCCAAATCTGAGAACACGGGCCTACAACGTTTCCGCCTCCATCGGAAATGCAGCGGCCGTGGCCGGGATTAGAACCCGCGACCTGCGGGTCAGCAGCCGAGTACCTCAGTCACTAGACCACCGCGGCGAGGTTCAGCACAGATGACACAAAAAATGCTTATGCTAAATGTTTATTTTTTTTATGAAAGGAAAAAAAAATTGCAGAGGAACACGTTTATAAGAGACACAGATGTAGGAGTCAAGTGGTGAAAGCGACACAGGCCACTGTGCTCAACAGTGAAGCGGGGTTTAATAAGAAAACAAGAATGCAATACTTTGCTTATAGAAGACTCCTCATAATAAAGAACACAAGATACTTCCAGGCGTGCGTCACATGTACAGGGGTAACGCTGTATAAAAAAAAACACTATGCAGACCATTTCCTTCTTCTTTGTATAATGTTCCCTAGCACTAGCACGTAGCAAACACAAATACAATGAAGCTGGGTGCACATTCCGAAGACGTAAGATCTGTTTGAATCCCGAGAGTCCAAACAATGTCTTGTTTATGTACGAAAACATGTAAATTTTTGCCTTTCTCTAGCCTCTCTCAGGAATTTACTGTGTCGTGACTCAGAACAGAGTGGTGCTGGAGTGGGACACTGAAATGTTACCCAGTCACCTCCTATGCCACCACTTACAGTGAAAACTGATGCAGTAGCCATAGCACAACCAATAAACAAATGAGCTGGAATGTACGTTAAAATCTGGAAATTTTCTACTTTAATATGACAACCTTTTGTGTCATGATGTCATTACAAAGCAGACAAAAAACTTAATACAGTTGAACCCTGCTACAATGAAACTGGAGACGTGAAAAAATTTCACTGAAGCAAAGATTTCATTGCAGTGAAATAGAAAAAATATAGCTGTCCTGAGCTAGTAAAACAAAGAAACTTTGATTCTCAAAATTCAAAAAGCGTAGGCTACTTCTTTTCGTTTGCAGCACAGTGTCCTGGCGCGATTCTCATGCATGCATAGTGATGTTATATTCAAAAACACACTGAAACCGTGGCCACAGCGCCTTTCGTAATTGAACCTAGCACTTGCACTCACACGCTAACACTAGCAGCTGTCCGCCGTCAAAGGCTATCCGACAACGCCAAGATGCAGGCATAGAATCATGAAGTGGTGACTTATGCCTTGCTGTATGCTATTCTTATCGTCCCCTAGTTGCAGCTGGCTGATTTTGCTAAATGCATACAGACAGCCGCTTTGACCAATGACCGCACAGACCAAGCGCGAAAAGAACCAAAAGCATGGACATCATAAAAAATATCATTCCATGATTGCACCCAGAAGCAGCGTGTAGAAAACTCAATGAACTGGGCACCTAAGCCAACTGAGCTTCAGCTTCGGATTGTTTGAGACTCAGAAGCAAGGCAGTCTCATTGCCATCGCTATATAGCAATGGCGGCCACATGTTTAGTAAACAGCGGCAGTTTCTGGTGGTGCCAACGCTTGTTTTATACCTCATAGACATATTTTTAAGTTCTCAAAGTGCATCAAAATATTCTGACTGCGCTTACTGCATGGCATTAAATATCTCAGAGCCTGCAATTGAAACGTCGAACTTGGTTGAATCAAAATAGTAGAAGAGAAAGTGTTCATTGTGGTGAGAATATTTATACATTGCTGACGATGAACCAAGAATTTCTTTTTGTAGCGGAAATTTCATTGAAGTTCAATGTAGGAGGGTTCGACTGTACTGGCAATACAAAAGCTATAGATAGTTTCAAGGTTGCAGAAGTTGTACCCCAAGAAACTACCGGTCCCCTCATTTACCAGCTCCTAATGCCGAAATCGAAAGCACGTTTTCAAGTTTTGTAGCGTAAGCTACACTGGCCTCACTCAGCCGATTTCCCGCGGCACTGGTCTGCGCATGCGCAATGATACTCCACCGCCGCTGCGCGCGGTGTGCGCGCAATTCGATGCGCTGTGCAGACGATCAGTGGTGTCACACACTGGAGCCGGCACCTCCCTCTCACTCGGCCGCAGCCGCGCGCGGCGAGTCGCGTGCGACTTGCTTCTGCCGGTGTGCGCTTTCCAGAGGAGTGCCGTCATAGCCTTGGTAGTCATATGGACGCCGCACGCGCTTTCCCTATGCAGTCGCCATCTGACACTGCGCTGGAGCCGCTTGATAGCGCCTCTGACTGGCGTTTTCCACTGTGGTAAAGCCATGGAGAAGGAGAGTGCAAATGCTGCTCAACGGTGCAGTAGAGCGGAGAAGCTCAACTCATCGGATCCCGAAGTAGTTGCCCGGCAAAATAAATATACATGTGCCACATAATACGTATACCATGTGTGTGTCATTGGAACAGCTGTAAGCATGATATCTGGAAAGCTAAGAATAATCAGCTGAACCTTTGCTAACGCTACGTATATCCAGGAATAGCTGAGCTAAGTCACTGCCATTTTTTTTAAGGGAAAGTCTCATTAGTTTATCACATGAAATAACGCACGTTAAGTTAAAGGGAACCTCTTACAATTTTCATGTAGCTCAAAAGAACATCTATTTTAATATATTTTTCCAAATAAGGAAAGAAAACTGTAGAAAATGAGCGGGCTATTTTCTAAAGCTCTTCTTGCCCACCAATGCTATTGAGGCACATCAGTGCATGAAACCGGATGTCATCAAGAGCGTGTGTTTGTAAACAGTGAAAGGGTCCATAAGATAACCCAGTTAGGGCACAGTGAGCATCACCAGTATATTTTTAGAGGTTGCATTTCTAATAACTTCATTTAATGTGAAAAATAAAAAGCCAGAGAAATCATGTTAGTTTTATGTGTAAAAAAATGCGGTCTTAATAAAAATCTCACAGTCCACCCCTTTTGACCATGTTTACTGTCTTATTGTCAGCAACGACCACAGGAGACATGACAAACATGATCCGCTACAGCTAAGGGTGTATGCATATTCAAAATTTCAAATATTTTTTGAATATTGCATGCTGTTTGATCCCATTCACACTAGAATTTTACTATTTGAAATAATTTCAACTTTTCGAAGACAAATACAGTTAATGACTGATTGACAGTGGCTCCTTTCGATTTTTAGTACGCTTCACCCCAATACACTCTCGTATTGGAGAAAGCTGCCTTTCAAGCTTTGCTACAATCTCAAGTGTAGTATTGACTAAGGGGAGATGCGATTTGAAACAAATATTCAAATATTCTTCCTTTTATTTGCTTTCACAAGTTAAATTTCTTTACTTCCAAAACCAAAAATTGTAATTAAACTCGAAGTAGGTTAAAATCGCATCTGAAGAGCATAAATTAGCTACTAAAAAGAGCTCCTTGTCCAAAGTACCACGGAAATTGTCACCTGGCTGCTCGCCATTGCATTCATGAGGAGTTCACTAAAGCCGCACGCTCAAAATAACAATAATTGCCAAGCTCTCATGATGGAAGAAATCATTTTAAAAAAATATCTTGGCCGCATAGATGAGCTTTGACTTACACCTTTAAAATGTGTTTTTTTCAACAGCCATTTTCGGGCAACTTGTCAAGCTTTGACATCATGTTCTAAGCACTTCTAATAGCCAGATGGGGATGAAATTTTGCCCACATATCCCTTAACATGTGAAAGAGGCAAGTATCTACTTCAAAACTTTATATCGCCTGTATATTTATTACGAACCTAAAGCAAAGAATTGGTATGTGCTGAATATTCTAAGAATTCTCACACTACAACTTTTCTTGTCCATTAAAATGTCTTCTATGCACTTTCTTGATAGTTATTTGCAATTTACAATTAATGTCGAGCAATATCAGCCACAGAACCATAAAAATGACACAAAACCATAAAAATGATGACACAGAACCATAAAAAATTGGGGGCATAAAAAAGTTTGTCTAAAACAAACTATAGTTTACACAATGGCATGGCAGAAAACAAAATCTGTGACTTATTGTAAAACTAATAGCATATTCGAAATGACCATGAAAGCCTTTATAGACACCAAAAAATTTCATTGCTTTGGCAAAAAACAACAAAACTTTTCGAATCACATCTCCTTTCAAGAAGGTGCTGGTTCCACCATAGAAATAATAGATGCAACAGAGGCGGGGGCTCAATAAATGCTGTTCTGGATCTGAAATTTGGGCAGGAAGACAGAAAAATCTGACAAAGATTTAGCTTCTGAAGTTTGAGATGTTCTTTTTAAACACTGGCGTCTAAGAGGCAGATTTCAAACTCTGGACTAGAAGGGAGCTAACACTTGTCTGCCACGTCCATTGGGCTTCCACAGAAGTTGAAAGCGTAGGAAAGGCTGAGAAAATAGCACCTGAGATTTCCTCGTGTAAAGTGTTGTCGGCAACATTTTAGTTGCACTAAATCATGTAAATAAATACAATTTGGCCTCTGCATTGCTTCACTTTTGATAAGACAACTATGAAGCACCACACTGGCATCGCTTTACCAACCCAGCGAAAAAACTCTTTCATATTGCTATCTCATAGGAATATGCTCTGAAATCTTCGCCAACTCTTTTTTATCCAATCTCGCTTCTGCTTCTAAGTATTAGAAAAAAAAAGTAATAAAAATATTCAAGAATTATTTGAAAAATATTCTATTCGATTCACACTCACACTTTCAAGATTCAAAGTCGCTTCACACCCAAAATTTTGCTATTTGCACAGCTCTAGCTACAGCCTTCCTCCTCTACAAAAGTAATGTACATACCTTTTCACTCATGAGTTCTGTATGCCCCATATCAATGCATATGCATGGAGCAGGCACTCCAGAGGCTGCCGAAGAGTCAAGGTTGTCTGGCTCCTTTTTTACCGATCTGACAGGCATTGAGCACTGACCTGAAATAGTGATGTACAAGTTCACCTAAAAGCCAAACACACAGTCAATCTGATTAGATTTTTTTTCAGTTTTTAAGTTGGTATGGGATGTTTAGGTTCTGTCAACCAGGCTGAACCGAGCTTTAATGAACCTCACCTAGAATAGCTTGACACTAAATAAAACAAGGTAAAGAAGACAAAAGTGTAGAGAAGTTGCTGAGGCGTACACCAAACCCAAAATATCGAATTGCAAGAAAGACACTAAACTATGCCACAAACTGCACAATAATATGTGCCAGAATGCCAGCTGCAAGGCTTGTCAACTGAAAAAGTTTCTGATGATAAAAAATAAAATACTAATGCACAACTTATCACTAACTATGGCATCAGTCAGAATAATGATGACCATGTGAGGCAAGAAGGAAGAAGTGGAACTGCTGGACAAACTAAACAAGGGATATATTTGTAAAGAACTGCACCACCATATTGCCCGTGTAACACGGGCATTTTGAAAAGGCCATCGAGTCGACAGCGAAATGCCACAGCTCCATGAACTCGATAGAGTTGTCGCACGGTTACATGGCAGTTTTGACTAGCCGTTGAGCGATTCAGGTATTTCTCGCAAAAAGTTGGATGCCACTGCAAGTTTTTATTTTCGTTTTCATGTAATCATCAGTGAAGTAATATACACACTTAGAAGCACACATGTGTCTGTTATTTTTCTGTAAATATTTCAATAAATTGCTTATAAATAATCATGAATTCGTGTTTGATGTCAAGTTTTAAAGGGCCAGTAAACAGGCTTACACATTTACTTTACACCCCCCAAACAAGCTCGCCGATTTGTACAGCAGACCGCAGTGATCACATTTTCCGAATATTACAGGGCTGCACACTGCGCAGACCTCCCTGGGGGATTTCAAAAAAACGATTCCCGCGCCTCTTCTGACCAATCTCCCCCATACGTGCAGTGATGCAAGCTTGAACATGAGCAACTTGACGCATCACTGAGCTCATCCATTGCGCCTTTGTCATATGAAAAAGCACCTTATTCTTGCGGGGATGCTGTTTTGGCTGCGTAGTCCACATTTCTGTTTTTTTTTTTGTGCCGCCCTCTGCTTTTTTGTAGAACACGATACTGCTGGGAGAAGCGGTATTGCCAGAACAAAAGGCTCCAATATAAAGAGGCGTCTTGCTATTTTACTGCTAGGGGAAGGGAGCTGCACGAACCACACTTCCTCCCCGCACCCCTGTGACATGTGCTCCAGATGGAGATGCCCTGCTCGGTTGTTGGTTGCGCGCCGATGAGGTATTGCTGACGTGTCAGGTAGCCAAAGTGGGCTGAGTCCCGACGATGTGCTAGGCCCTCACCTCCCTATTGCAGAGAAATGTGGCAAGGCCAGGCGAATATTTCGAAACAGCTGAAACAGATGTTCTATGTCCTGTAACTTCTTTACTGTAGCACTTATTCGCAAAACTCTTGTTGCAGCATGTTCACATAGCAAAAGTTCACATATTTCTCTTCATAACAACTTTTGGACCTCATGGTTGCTTACTGGCTCTTTAAGCAGCGAAACTACGGCAACGTTGTCACCAGTTCGTTGCCAAGAGTATGAGTATTTCACACATTCGAAATTGGGAAAGTACTTTAATAAATCATTTATAGCGCACACGCATGCTGCTTTTAAAACCTAATGGTGCAATTTTTCTTTTTCTAATCAGGGGTTTCAGGTGCACTGTGAACAAGAGTGCACGTTTGCGCTATTTCATGCTAATGATAATACTTTTGGATACCTTATTATGAATTTTGGATACCTTATATCACTTTTGGGTACTTTATTATGCAACTGTATTTCTTTTATCTACACTGCAGTGCTAATAGCTCGTCACCATTCTGTTCTGCAATTCTTTTCTTAATTTTTCTGGAATGCAAATTTTTGTATATGTATTTTGAATGTTGTCTCCCCCTACTCTAATGCCCCAAGCGGGTGTTGGTACTGTAAATAAATAAAAACAAAATAAGTAAATATCCATTTCCGTCGCGCAATCGCCATCAAAGTTTCAAAGGACGTTGTGGGATACTTTGTTTACTGGTAAGGCTATCGACTTGATGGCCTTAGAAATTGCCAATGCGGCAGCTCGTGCTTGAGAGTTAAGTCAATAGACTGTCGGTTCAATGGCCTTCCAAACACACATGTAACACTAATATAAGAAAACTTGCTAATTCAGTTGAAGATAACAGCACAATATAAATCAACAAAGGGAACACACAAATGCTGTAGCTACAAAGAGCTGCAGCAAAAGTAAGATCATTTAGAGTGTCAAGGAGAGTACCAAACTGTTATGCAAGGCATCTGCATAAGGACTTGCCCAAAAAAAGCCAAAGCCACAAGACCAAGCTAAAATCAAGCTTTCTTTTCAAGGGCATAGGGTAGGCCCTATACACCCTATGAATTTTTGGTCATTTTGAGGTACCGTTTTTTCGGTGACTAAAAGCGATATTCACATAATCCATACATCATTTTCTTGCCCCGCCGCGGTGGTCTAGTGGCTAAGGTACTTGGCTGCTGACCCGCAGGTCGCGGAATCGAATGCCGGCTGTGGCGGCTGCATTTTTGATGGAGGCAAAAACGCTGAAGGTCCGTGTGCTCAGATTTGGGTGCACGTTAAAGCACCCAAGGTGGTCGAATTTTCCGGAGCCCTCCACTACAGCGACTGTCATAATCATATGGTTTCGGGATGTTAAACCCCACATATAAATCAATTACATCATTTTCTGCCAAGTTTTCTGTTCCTTTAACTGAAGCAGGTTTATTGAATTCTGACTGATGTTAGAATATTTCTGCAACTTTTTAGCCAAGAGGACATAAATTTAAGTTAGCTTGCATCTATGAAAATTCGCAACACAAAAACTATAGAGTGCATAACTTTTTTGAATTTAAATTTTCAATTTCATAAAATTGTTTTATTGTTTTCTTGTCGAAGAAATAAAATGATGCTGGGGCTAAAGCCATATATCCTGACAGAGGACCCAACTTTTGTACACAGTTCGTACAGCACATTTCAATTCTGCTTCAATAACTGTAGAAATTCATGCAGAATACAAGAAAAATAATCAACTAGTTATCTCAGAATACATGCGAAAATAACAGTACCTAAGAAGTAAAAAAACATGGTTTTGAGATGGAATTGAGATAAAACGTGAACACACTTTGTCATAAACACCATTCAACAATTTTATTTAGTAGCTAAAAGCTTGGTGTTGGTAATAAATTCCAAAGTCAATTTTTCACTTTAAAGCTTCTCGTAATGCTTACCTTGCTTCTGTTGTGAGCTGTCATGCAGCTCCATCCACAGTGTATCAGCGTGTGTGGTGAACATTTTCCAGCAAATCAGCTGTAGTTTGCCCCCCCCCCCCCCCGGCTTGAATTCTAGATATTTCATAATTTAGGCTTGTATGATATCATTAAATGCATCATTAAATGCCATCATTAAATGCCATCATTAAATCAAAATCATTATTAAATACAAGAACAATATCCTATGTTGTAATACTTAGCATTTTGAACCTTAAAGGGGCCCACAACTGACTTTTTTCGATCCAGTTTCTTCCTGCGCGACAGAAAGCTTACCCTTCGTAGTGATCGTTGCTGCAGAAGTTAAACCCGAGAGCTCGTAGTCATTTTATAAGCAGTATTTTTCGATCCGAAAGGCTCGGAACATGATAGTGCCTTTTCATCCGGCAACGCTGAGTATTGATAGCGATGCCGGTAGCTTTTCTGGCGGCTTATGCATGCTGTCGATTTTATTTTGCAAGATTTCCTGGAACTATGCTTTACCATGTTTATTCTGCGCTTTACAACTATTTTTGAAGATAACAAGCTGTTACAATGAAACGGTGTGGCTCTATAGAGCTTCCCTGCATTCGTACCGCGTCGCCAAGCCAAGTAATCGAAAACGGAACTGCGCATATGTCACACAAAGGCAGCGCCACTTTAATGCGTACTACTAACGCAAGCTTATACGTATACTTTTATAAAATATTATTTTTTACTATAAAGAACCAAACCATATTTCAGAACTAATCAATAAACTGTTGACCGTGTCCTTTAACACATAGTCACGTGACAAGGCATTCATGAGAGTTTATGTTTTTGCCACCAGAGACACCACGGGCTATTTTTCACGATCTTCAATGAAGAAATTAAAATAAAAATCCACTTCTCACGAGAAAAACAGGGTTGGTTTGAGTCACTATAAGTGACAATCTTTCCATCCGTGCAGTCATCTCATTTCATGTTCTGGGCAGTTGTTGGTCCCTTTAACGATGACAACAAAGACTCTGCGATGCCATTCCCGTTAGGGGAGATGCGGGTCGAAAAACGCATTTTTTTGAAAATTACCTATTTTTTTATTTTCGCCCGTTTTGATAAGATTAGTACCTCTACTGTTATGAAAAAAATAATACAGGTCGAGACCTAACTGGAAATGCTTTAAAATTGCATCTAAAGGGTACAAGGTGCCTGTTAAAAGGTCGAAAGTGTGGAAAGTGTGGAGTCTTCGAGCACCTTGCCGTTATGAATAAAAAAAAAAATTATCTTCGTCATGAATAAAAAAAAAAGCATTACTCACAAGTGAAAGTCGTTGTGCGGCGTGCTCTGTAGGAATAGGCTACGAGCAGCTGGTCCGATTTGTGGCAGTTAATTTGTTGGCTTGCAAAAGCCAATGCGTCAAAAGTTATTCACACCCGTCGGCCGGAAAGTTCGTGATGCGGCAATGAATGACGTCAGCGCCAATCTTGCGAGGTCAAAATAGGTCGCAGTGAGAAAACTTAGCAGGGACAGCCTTGCCATTATGTACGACAATATGTGGCACAAACATGGCTGCAAAAGGGCATGACACTGGACTTAGTTTGGATGTGGCAGACTTGTCGAACTTCTTTCTAGCTTGCAGTTCGCACAAGGCTCTGCCACATGGAGCGGAAGTTTGGCAAGCGTTTCTTGGCCCTGTCTGTGAGCGAAATGTGTGTGAGGAGTCAGCTCAAAAAAGCCGAGAGGGACAAACTCATGGTGCTGGCGTATTTTAGTCGCAGTTGCCACTACAAGAAAGATCGTTCTTTTTGGTGTGCAAATTTCATTTGATTTAATGATATCTTTCATAAATAAAAACTCAATTTTAACTTTAAAACTTGTTTTTCTCAAAACACAAATTTTGCCATTTTTTCTTATGTGGCCCTCCTTTTTCGGGCAGTTATAGGACTTGGATCTGCATGAAATTTCGCCCAATTTTTTTCTAAAGTATGACAAATGCAATTGTCTAGTTTAAATTTCAATATTTTATTGTATAATAAACAATTGTATTTATATCTTTACTAGAGTAGGTGAAATATGGACTTTTTACCTCTATTATTTTTTACGTGTATTACATATTTTGTATGTGCTTCCTAATTAGTTATTTGCACTCTACACTCTATTTCAGGTATTATGAACTATGAATGGTAAAAAATTACAGAAGTTTAGGGATGAAAAGAGGGGGGCAAAAGGGTTCAAGTTTTCACTTTGTCATGTTGCAGAGCTAAAAGTGTGTAACTTGCAAGAAAACTAATTATATATTTGAAATCAGAATAAAAAGTTCCATAAGCAGCTCAAGTTTCAATGCTCTAGGGTGAGTATTAAAAAAAAAAAAGTGTCTTCAAGTAGCACCTCCCCTTAACTCAACGTTTGTGCCAGGTGGTTGGCACACGCTGTTTCGGTCTAATTGCATCACAAATAATAGTCTTGTTCATTAGAGCATACCCGTTGTCACCCTGCAAGTGATTCACTTCGAAGGACGAAGAGGTTCACCAATAAAGAACTTGCCAGTTGAGCGTTCAGCGCCTCAGTACGTCCCTGACATTTATTCACACTTACGAAAGAACTGTATGAGTTGCCCTGAAATTCATACTTGCTGAAGACCTTTTTTACCTTCAGCCTCTAAACTTAACGACAAGCATGAAAAACAGTGTAATGAAGCTAGGAGCTGAAAGTGTTCAAGGCGATGCCATTCTTAGACGAAGAGAGAATACAAAGGTTGCACAGTGTCTTCAAACTGTTTGATAGAAGCTACCTGGCTATTTTATATACACAGACAACTGTTGACAAGCATTTTGGCTTTCGTACATTAAGTTTTT
Organism: Rhipicephalus microplus; assembly: GCF_043290135.1. Lineage (NCBI taxonomy): Eukaryota > Metazoa > Arthropoda > Arachnida > Ixodida > Ixodidae > Rhipicephalus > Rhipicephalus microplus. Next base: position 210,029,480 of record NC_134710.1, read on the forward strand.
AGAAACATAGACCGTAAGCACAGAGCACATACGAGAGGCTTGCCTTAGGGTGCGTTTTCATTCACTACTTGCTTTCGGAAAAGCTAGTTTTGAGGCAAAAAAAAATACTCTAAAGCACAAATGTAGAAAATATGCACAAAGGGCCATCCTGCCCAAACGGCAAAGAAAAAAACTGATATTTTTTCGAATTTTGCCCTACTCTTTGTTTTTAAAGGGGCCCGGAAGCACTTTTTCAAGTAATTATCGAATAGCTTCATTAAAGTTCATTCCCTCAAGAATCGACAGCTGCCAAAATATTTAAAATCCATCAAGTTTGAGTAGGTTAAAGAGATTTATCGCCCATTAAACACTTTCTCCTTTCACATTAGTGAGGGGGGAGGATAAAGTGGAAAGGAGCAAGAACCTATGTCTGTTCAAGAATATGTGTCAGGACTCCGAGAACTTTTTTTCTTCTTTGAATGCTCCGCTCAGTGTGATCATGAACGAGCTTGCAGGCAGGCACATCACAACATCCTATGGCAGACAGGTAACTATGCAGCTTACCATGCACAAATCAGCCAATCACCGAGACCTTTGCATTTATTGTGTGGTCATCTGGATTTATGGCACTACTAAGAGAACAGTGAGCAATTTCTAGCTAATTTTGAGAATTAATTGTAAATTCCTGGCAGCCTGTTGTGCAATAATATTTGGCTCGCATATTCACAGGAGCCTCAACCACTGATCTGCAGCATTGTTTGAACATGCTGAAAAAGTGCTGCAGGGTCCCTCTAAAGCCTGCAGCGGTGACTCTGATAATAGTGTTAAGCTGCTGGGCATGAATACACGAGTTCACTTCCCAATGGCATCAATTGCATTCCAATAAAAACAGAATGTAGAAATGCTTGTTCTTATGCTTCGGATTCACATCAAATGAACTAAAATGTTCAAATTAATTCCAAGCACGACACCGTGGCATCCCTCATTGCTCCCAGCAGTTTCAAAACATCACCTCTTGCAATCTAATTAAATAATTTCTTCTTTAAAGCTACAGACACAAACATTCAGCTCACCTGTTTAACATGATCACTAAACCAGCAGTGAAAAAAAGATAGGGAAAATTCTTGGCGTAGTTGACATTTGTGTTAAAACTTCATAATTGTGTCCACAAATTGTCCAAAAGAGAAGTCATGAGTGGTTATCACCACGGAGATTGAAAAGAGACATGTTTTAACAAGATTTAGAATGTGGCTAATCATCACGAGTGAAGATAATAAATATCAAATAATAAGTATCTTACCCTCGGACTTGAAAGATTCCAGTTCTTTTGCAGCTGCTAATCTTTTTTTCCGAGCCTGTTTCTTTTCCCGCCGCTTTGCCTTTCGGGCAGCAACTACCCTCTCATATCGTGCAAGTTTCCTGGCTGCATTTTTCTGCAAAGCACAAAAACAATCTTAGATGTTTCCAGTCTATGCAGGAAATTAGACTAGAGCTTCTCGGGCATTCCTATTTACCTGCAACATGAAATAGCTACTTACGATAACAACAGCAGTCAATGTTTAGTTGGCTGTAGTCTCTCTAGAGAAAGATTTTTCTCTCACCAGGAAAAATTAGAAAGAAGGAAACAAGCAAATGAGTGTGTGCCTGCGCCGCTTCAATTTATGGCCATGGCAGGTGCACTTGGGCTCCACAGAGCGCTGCCACGCTGAGCAGTGTTCACCCCCAAGAGTGGATGCCACTGTAAAACCAGCGTAAAATGAAACACGAACACCAGAGTGCATACCACGAGCGTTACAGAAGGTGTAATGGATGCCCTCCAGTCATCACGGTAAGCAGATCCGCTCCGCACATCCAGTCTTGCAGCACTGCGCAATTCCCCTATAGTACAATATGCTCGCTAGTATTCTAATTCTAATATTCGGAACAAAGGCCCCAAAAGAAGAAAAATTAAAAGCAAAACAAACAAAAGTGCTTGGCACGCCCGTACCGGCCCCTATCATCACAATAGAAGTACAATGCAAGCTAAAATAATGCGTTCTAAGGGCATCACGCAGTTCTGCCGATCCAGATGTGCGCACCTGTCAATGGTGATGAGACTGATGACTGGACGTAGCTCACTATACCAATGCTAATGCTTGCACCACGTGCTCTTCTGTTCACGTTTCAAGTGTTGCTGATAATAGTGCTAACTCTGCAGTCAACCAAAGTACAATAAAAGATGTCTCAGGTCTGGAGCCAACGCCTCAACAAGGAGACTTATCTTCATCAGCAAAAACAACTTCTATGGAGGATAAAGCACAAGCCTCAAACAAGGGAGGCAAGTAGCTTTTTCTGGCATGACAATTACGTGCACGTTTCTGTTTGCTAGATCTGAACAGGTTTCCCATGGCACAACACCCAGTGTTTGATGATGAATGAAGAATAAAAGTGGTATATGTGAATATTTTCCTATATTTAGAGCATGTTGGGAAATCTTGAGGTGTTGTACAATACTGAACCAGTCAGCGTGTCAGCTTCACTGATGTTCACAACAATCTTGGTGTCTTCAACCGGGCATGCAGACAGCTCACAGGGTGAGATGTTCAAATTTTCTGCTCAAAATCATCAACCAGCTTGATCTTTAGAGTGCAGTAAACATTTAATTGATTGATTGATACGTGGGGTTTAACGTCCAAAAACCACCATATGATTATGAGAGACGTCGTAGTGGAGGGCTCCGGAAATTTCGACCACCTGGGGTTCTTTAACATGCACCCAAATTTGAGCACACGGGCCTACATTTCAGCCTCCATCGGAAATGCAGCCGCCGCAACCGGGATTCGATCCCGCGATCTGGGGGTCAGCAGCCGAGTACCTTAGCCACTAGACCACGGCGGCGGGGCTAAACATTTAATGAAGATGCCGAATCTTTGCCAGCATGCAACTGAAGCTATGTGCTGTTACATACTCAGAAAGTGATAAATTTAACAATGAGTGTAGAAGAAAACTGGGCTACCAGTCCAAGAGATGGCATTCTTCAGACTACAGTAAAGCGCCTTGGTGAGCTTTAACGGTTAACAAGATCTCACTAATGCTCATATACTCATGGTGTCTTCATAGGAGTTGCCAATACTGAATAAAAAATACTGGTATCACTGTTGAATACAAAGGATACTGATTTATCCACATGAAAGTTCTTCTGCAAGCTGATGTTCATGGAACCATAAATTCTGGGGATTGTAGTGTCAGAACCAAGATATGATTATCATGGCATGCCGTTATCGAAGCTTCCGGATTAATTTTGACTATCTAGGTTTATTTTATCCACGTCTAATGTTGAATTCTAATGCCGGAGTCGGAGCAGCCGATGAACTCGGCAAGCGAGCACTCAATTCTGACGTAGAGCAACGCCTCCAAATCCACGATTGCAATACAATCCACGCTACCGGAGCAAGTATGGTGAGCAAGGTAGAAGGGAAAGACTTTGAGTAGCCCAGAATACCTTGCGTGTTGTATTCCATTCCGCTAATTCCTTGTGTCAAATTCTACTCGTACAAGGTTGTTCACTGTCACTCTGCGACAAATTGATTTGCCCAGTTGGCCATGTCATCCACCGTTATTGCCAAAACACGCAACAGCGGCAGCACCCCCAAGAGGGCGGTCATTCGCACAGCGGCCAACACCCCATCTTGTCAAAGTCACAAAATTACAGCACACCGAGTTCAGATCCACTCCGCTGATTTTAGTGGTGCAACTTTTCTTGCTTTTTAAAGTCACTCCCGCTCTGTATCCACTCCGACTATATCATAGAAATAGTTGACTCCTGCCCTCACTCTGCTATTAGAACACACTTGCCCCAAAAAGAGCAGAAAAACTTTCTTTGACTCCGCCATTAGAATTCAACATAATTTGATTTGATTAATTGATATTTGGGGTTTAACGTCCCAAAACCACTATATGATTATGAGAGACGCCGTAGTGGAGGGCTCCGGAAATTTCGACCACCTGGGGTTCTTCAGCGTGTACCCAAATCTGAGCACACGAGCCTCTAACATTTCTGCCTCCATCGGAAATGCAGCTGCCGCAGCCGGGATTCGATTCCGCGACCTGCGGGTCAGCAGCAGAGTACCTTAGCCACTAGACCACCGCAGTGGGGCTGGATTTCAACATAAACAACCACTCTCTTGAAGTATCATCCTCGGCTGGATGCGACGACATCAATTCTAAATTATTAAAAAACACTATAGCACTCTCTAGTAAATTTTTGTACCTTATATTTAACCAATCTTTAAACACCGGAACCTTGCCAGATGATTGGAAGAAAGCTAAAATAGTCCCCATTTTTTAAAGCAGGCCGGAGCGTAAGTCCCGCTAACTACTGCCCGATTCGCTTAACTAGTGTTCCATCTAAAATCCTTGAGCATATTATAGCATCAACTCTTATGCCTACCTAGAATCCATCAGTTTTTTCTACCCTTTTCGACATGGTTTCCGAAAGTATATTTCCTGCGAAACACAACTGGCTGAATTTACTAATGACATACTACTGTGAATGGATGATCACGTACAAATAGATACAATTTTCTTAGATTCCTCCAAGGCCTTCGATCTAGTACCCCACAAGCACCTGCTCATCAAATTATCCGTTCTTGGTATCCCACCAAACCTTATAAAATGGCTCGAGCATTTCATAACAGGACGCGTTCAGTTTACCGTTGGTAACAATTTCCAATCAAGCCTTACCAGCATCACTTCCGGTGTTCCCCAGGGCGCCGGCTTAGCACCTCTATTATTTCTTATATACGTGAATGACCTTCCTAGTAACATTAAATCACAGCTGCGCCTATTTGCAGACGACTGCATTTTTTATGCAGTCGTCTGCAAATAGGCGCAGCTTATAACCCCCTTCACTTCCCTAATGACGCAATCACCCTAAAACACGACCTTGACACCATTACTTCACATTGCAAAAAGTGGCATATGCTCCTAAACCTCACCAAATGCAAGGTCATGTCCTTCACACGTAAACACAACACCTCACATGAAACCTACTGCATTAATACGGTTCCCATTGATCACACGCGCACTTACAAGTATATAGGAGTTCATCTGACATCAACACTATCATGGGTGAAACACATTGAAACCATTCGTTCTGAAGCTTCCCGCACATTAGGATACTTACGACGTAACTTGCAATCTGCAACTCCTGACATAAAGAAACTCGCATATCTGACATATGTGCGACCAAAACTCGAGTATGCGTCATTCATCTGGCATCCTTCACAAGCTTATCTCACCGATGATTTGGAAGCCGTTCAAAAACGCGCAGCTCGTTTCATTACGTCACAATATTCAAGACATATCAGCGTAACCGCACTAAAACAAATGTTGTCACTCGCATCGCTCGCTTCACGTCGCATAACCTCTCGTATCTGCCTCCTTCACACATTCTTTTACTTTAGCAAGTCGGGACACCCTCTCCTAAAACGCCCATAAAGAACGTCATCTCGCCTGTCTTATACGCATCCTCTGATGATAAAATGCCAGACGACGGCGATGAGCAGCTAGTTTTTCCCCCATACCTTAACACTCTGGAATGCCCTGCCAGATAATATTGTTTCTTGCAGGGACCGCTCAACATTTCGCAAAAAACTAGCTCTTTTCCGAAATCCAAATGTGATGTCCTAACAGCACATTAACTCTTGCATTTATAGTTGTTTTACTGTACTCTCAGAATTTATTTATCGGCTATCATATTTTTTTCGTTAGGTTATGCGTGTTATTTCCACTTGTGTTCTTTATTTGCTTCTTCATTGTAATCAGTGTGCACCCTCATATTATTACATTGCTTAGAAACTTGCAACCTGGATGTACGACCCCCCCTTATGTAATGCCTTCGGGCCTTTAAGGTTGAATAAATGAAATGAAAATGAAATAGTAGGTCACCGCATACTTATAAACAGTATTACAAGTACAATGTTATGTTTAACACTGGAAATAGTTACGAGCACAAATTCTACTTTGCCAGTGTCAGTGGTTAGTCCATGTTACTTGGGGGCCAGTAACCGATGCCGTGCCGCTTTGCAGTTCTGACCACTTTTCTGCTCTACATATGATGTTAAATATGGCACTTTTGTTCAGCCCGCATGACCGCGTGTTGTTTAGCTGCAGATAAACTTTTACCGTCCCACAGGGGCACAAGTCCAGTTGACACGTCACTATTCGCCCTGACAATTCGAAAGTTTCATTGCCTACAGGGGGCGCATAGGGTGGTTCAGTATGGCGCCCACAGAGAGTATCAGTCGCTAAGCACATGTGCGGCCTACACTGCAGCATTTTTTTTTTGTTTGCTTCACAATGACTCTACTTTTTTTTCAGTCGCATATTATACACCATCTAGACGCTTTAGAAACTCAGATACGATGCCTTGTTGAAGGCGAACAGGTCCTGAATGCCAAAAACATCAATTGTTGCGGCATGAAAGCCTGTAGTGCATCTGTCGTTGAGCAAGGACTCTGCCTGCAGACGTCTCATGTCCGCCAGAATCCACAGGAAGTGAAATTCACATATGATTGGGAAGGTTCTGTATAGGAATGTTAGCTTGCTTTTTCGTCTTCGTGCTAAATGTGCCGGTCTGCAAGACATGACCTTCGTGCGCTGACATTCGACGGCACAAAGTAATCTTACTGTTCTCCAATGCTCTGTACGTGTGTGCCGTGGTAATGTGGAAGTTACAATTTTCTGCTCTGACCCGAACGTCGCGTGTTCGATCCCGGCCGTGGCGGTTGCTTTGCGATGTAAGTGGAATGCTAGAGGCTGAGTACCGTGCGATGTCCGTGCACCTTGCCTTCCACTAAAGGCGTGCCTCACGATCATTACGTGGTTTGTCACGCAGAACCCGAAATAGTGTTATAACATTCTGTATTTCCTTTTGCGTCCTGAGTTTTGAGTGGATACTTACCGATCTAAGATTTCACTAAGTGATAAAAATTCCAATATTTTGTACGAATTTTTGAAAAAAGTCACAGCTTTGCCGCAAAGGCGAAGCAATGAACGCGATAGCAACAAATCGAAAAGTCACGCGCCGAATGGCAGGCAGATCAAAACGTGCCCCGCATTTCTCATGCACAAGTGACTCACGAAACGTACTCACAGGTGAAGATGAACGCAAATAAGCATCTCAGTTGTTACTTCGCTATCTAAAAAGCCCAAACTGAGACTGTGCAGCGACTGTAGTGGCCTTTGTGTGCCTGGTAACTACAACAGAAACGTTTTAGTGAAAGCCAAACGCCAGCCAAGACGTACATGCACATGCTATGAATGCCACTACCCCACCACTGCTCCGATACTCTTTGAAAAATTTACGCAGGCAGCCGTGGGGCAGTGTGACAGTCTACTGAACTAGCAAATAGTGTGCTGGTAAAATAGTGAAAACTGCAAAGTGGCAGTGAAGTTACTGGCCCCATGGACTAAATACCGACACTGGCATTTTAGCAGCACTTGCAGAACTTTGCCAGTCGTCATGCACATAACAACTTCATAATAAGTGCAATCCGCATTGCATATAATACTGCTCTATAATTATTGTGTGATTGTACTGCAGTGACAACACAAGATAACAGAAAGGTCAATTCATTCAAGGCGTGCAAAAAAAAAATTACCACTCTCAATACTTTCCCAGTGCTCACAGCAGCTTACCGACAATGATTGTGGCTCATTAACGGGCACGTCACCCTTCTTCATTTCATCAGCACCATTACCACCCGTCTGAAACCATGCATATTCCCGGCTCGGTGTTTTGGTCTCCATAGTGTCTGTTGATGAGCTGAAATAAGGGAGGTGAAATCAACTTATCAATAAACGCGGCTTGAATATGGTGCACGCAGGAAACATAAAAGGTCCGTTCGATTCACCTCCACCAATCGGAAGCGGTTCACGGCTGTGCACGTGAAGTTCAGAAATTGTGCCGCGCAAGTTGAGCGGTTCAGACACAGCGAAATGAATGACGATGTACCAGGCCTTATTTCTGTTCGTTTAATTTACACCGTTTAACGAACACTGACCGATGGCAAACCACACATGCGGACAGTTTATGAGGAGCAAAATGTTGGCAAAACACACGGCGTTAGTAGAGGCGGCTACGGCGCCTACGCCTAAGCGCTGCGTCGTCTGCTCAGCTGTACGCGCGGCTGCACCAAGCCGGCACCGTCAGTGTAGGAGGTGCAGGACAATCGCGAACCAGTGCTGCACCTTTCGAAACGAATGGCAGAGTCCGGAGGTTGTCAATGCTGCACCGCTGAAACGAATGGCAAGATGCAGCACCTCATCAACTGATTCATGTGGCGCAGGCGAATCGAGCGGTAATTCTTTCCCCGCACTACACTGAACAAACAAGTTCCTAGCACCACAACCTGCACTGGGGACGAGACACTCGTGTAGTAGAGGTCTGAACGTGCGTTTCATCACCCCCCGCGCCGCTTTCGGCTCTCAAAGCAATGTTTTACCAACTAGACGCCCAGCCATCCACGCGCCTAGTACACGTTCCACGAGTTCATAGCAGTTTCTTTAGTTGTTGTTGTTTTCATTCAGTCTGGTGAAGACTAAACGCTTAGCTCCAAAAGTCACTCAACGTACGCGAAAACTTCAAGCGATAAACAGCAGAAAAGGAATGTTACAATACACCAGCTGTTTGCTGCGAAAAAGGCATTCGCTTGGCAAACCCGGTCCATTTCAATCAAATCACGTAGGCCGCATACAGAGCACGGTGGGACTAAATATACAAGACTATTTTAGTGAAAAACTACATTATTATGTCGGCTATAACCTTGAAGACCCCATATTACCTAGCACCGTGCCGCCCAGGAAGAGCTAAAAAAAGCACGCTAAAAATTGTTTTGAAAAAGTACTGGATTGGCTTGTCTTGCTTCTCGGAGCAGCCACACGTATTGATCAGTTTCGATTTTTTCAGCCTGGTTCAGCTGTTAGCTTTGAAGAAAGGTCAGTTGTGACACCAGCCGCAAGAAAGTTCTAGTAGACTCTAAATAAGGAAACGACGTCATAACTGTGATTAGAACTAGCACTCCTAGATTTGCATGGACATAAATACTCGATAAAGTGGACGCGGGGACCACCGCCGTCGTAGTGCAATCGGTAGCATCGATAGGGCGCGTAATCCGACGGTTGGAGGTGCGGTCCCTGCCGGCGGCAAGTTGTCCTTTCGTCCACTTTGCTTTCTTCACATCACTAGCATAATTACTACAATACACTCATCACAGTATAATTAGCGTCTCCTATACCTTCCTTCACTTCATTATTCATTGTTTTCATCACCATTTCGGTTTCAGTCATTCATGCATTCAAAGCATCCGCAAAAACTACCTGCCTTTAGTGTCATCCCAGTAAAGCAGCGATGCCAGAAATAATAAGCACCAGAGTGTGTGGAAACACTACACTCTGTTTGAAAAAGAAAAAAGGCATATTCCACATACAGTGGGAATTTACGATATATGAGAAGCACGAATGAGGAAGGTTGATCTATATCACTTTGAAATCAGCACAATAAACGTTACGATGCGCACTTAAATTACGCCGTACATTACTTCCATGTCATGATTATAATGTTTGTACGTGTTATTTACCTTCGTCGTCCATTCACGTCACAAAATACCACATTTTGTATACGTGCAGCTAGTGGAACGGCCGCGAGCGCATCATAAGCGTGGTATGTTGTCATGTTCTTACATGGCACGCACATATCGTGATTATCATGTTTACACCAGTTATATACCTTCGCAATCCGTTCACGTTCCGTAATACCAAATTCGGTATATGTGAAGCTAGCGAAAAGACCGCGAGCGCACCATGAACGTGGCGTGAAGGCATGCACGACTTACATTACATTTGCATGTCATAATTTCCTCTGTCACTTGGGTCTTTCCTCTGTCACTTTCCTCTGTCATTATCAAATTACCTCTGTCACTTGGGTCTGTCACTTGTGCTCGCCATGCAGTCATGTCATACCATACCAGTTTTGCGATATGTCATATGAAAGAAACCACCGCAAGGGCAGCAAAATAATGTCATTCACATGTAAATCATGACATTCATGACAAACATGTCGTTTTTCACGTTATGACTAGTCGCTTATGCTCGTCATACAGTCGTGTTATGCCATACCAATTTGGTATCAATACCATTATCGAAGCGGCCAGGAAAGCTAAAAGTCGTAGGCGGATAGATAGATAAATAGATAGATAGATAGGTCTATATATATATATATATATATATATATATATATATATATATATATATATATATATATATATATATATATATATATATATATATATATATATATATTGACCCGTGTCTACATGTGGACAAAAACGATGATGGGGGGATTTAGCGGACACCAGGTAGTGGGCCTCTGCCTTGATGGGGGGATTTAGCGGACACCAGGTAGTGGGCCTCTGCCTTGACGCGAGAACGAAGAAGATCTTGTGGCTCAGCTGTTCAGAACACGCTGCTTTTGCTGCCTCAAGGCGTACTTGTGCTTTGTTCGCGTTGTACTGCGACACTGGTGGAGGTGCTGGCCCGCGACCCCGCCTGATGCTCCACACTCCCACGGGGAGCCGTTCATCCAGCCCAGAAGCACTTGTCGACACTCCTGTGCATCGCTTCAGTCGTCGCTTGCGAGGCCTCCTTCCAGAGTTCACTCTCTCACAGGAACACTCTACAAAGCACCGCTCAGATCTACCAATGGCCACCGCCGATCCACAACAGTTACTACGAGACAGTAGTTTGCCAACCCCATCTCAGGTAACCTTTTTTTCACCGCTGGTGCCTGATCGCTTTGGTGGTGGAGCACATGAAGACGTTGAAGAATGGCTTGATCACTATGAACGTGTCGCTAACACCAACCAGTGGTCCCTTGAACAAAGGCTTTCCCGCGCCTATTTTTATCTCGACGACAGCGCTAAAACTTGGTACGAGAACAGAGAAGGCAGTTTGTCATCATGGAGCGACTTTAAAAGAGGAATGATTGACACATCTGCCGATGCCGACCGGCGCGAACGTGCGCAGCATTTACTCGAGCTACGGGTTCAGAAACCCAATGAAACGGTCGCAATGTTCGCTGAGGACATGACCCGTCTCTTCCGTAAAGCTGACCCGCACATGACCGACGACAAAAAGTTGCGCTACCTCATGCGCGGCGTTAAAGAGCAATTGTTCGCCGGACTTTTGCGGAACCCGCCAAGCACCGTGACAGACTTCATCAAAGAAGCTACGGCTATCGAACGGGCACTTCACCTACGAGGCCGACAATACGATCGTTTGTCCAGCAGCGCCCACATGCAAGTCGCCGCTACGGCATCTGAAAATCAAAGCTCGTTGCGCGATTTGATAAGAGAGATTGTTCGCGAAGAGCTGCTGAAGTTCCGGAATCTGGTCACGGAACCACCCACGGCGTCTGTCGCTGAAGTCGTCCGCGAAGAAATACGCCAAGCGTTTTCAACAGCTGATCCTACTCACGATCAGCAACCTATGAGCTACGCAGCCGCGCTTCGCCGCCAGCCGCCCGTTGCGCCGTCGTACCGCCAGCCATCGGCAGCCGTTCCTTGGTCGCCACAAGAACAGACACCGCGACGACCTGCTGTCGTACCGCCGTACGAAATGCCGCCGTACCAAGAGCCGTCTCCCAACGGGACACGGCATTTGCCACATTACGAGCCGTTGCGGCATCCACAGCTTCGTAAAACAGACGCCTGGCGCACTGTAGATAGGCGCCCGCTTTGTTTTACCTGCGGAGGCGTGGGCCACATTTCCCGCCATTGCTGGCACCGCGTAGATATGTTTCGACCTCTCCGGCAATGGTCTGACGATCGACGCGCCAACGACGGCTACGCACCACGCCGAGACACTCATTCTCAAGGACTCCCCTTGTCTCAGTCCCATTTTGACAGCCGCCGTGCCAATAATGACGACAGTGTGCCTGATTACCAGCCAGGTTTGGGACGTCGACCACGCTCTCCGTCTCCGGCATATTCGCCTTCGTCGCGCCACCGAACTACAGCCGACGTCAGTGGAAGGAGGTCACCAAGTCCACGCCGGGGAAACTGAAGGCGGCGACCTCCGGGGGTGAGGTTGCAGGCCGTCAAGGCGACGAAAAAAAGCCCCCGTTACTTGTACCACAGGACGCCGTAAAGCCGAGAAGTTGTAACACCGACGAAACTGTGACCACAGATCTTACCGTTTCGGTAGACGGACAGCAAGTAACAGCCTTAGTTGACACCGGCGCCGACTTTTCTATCATAAGTGAAAACCTTGCCGTACGCCTCAAAAAAGTGAAGACTACGTGGACGGGACCTCACCTGAGGACAGCAGGCGGCCAGCTGTTGATGCCTGTCGGAAGGTGTACAGCAAGACTCGACATCGGTGGCTCTGCTTTCGTGGCGACGTTCGTCATCCTCACCTCATGTTGCAAGGACTTGATCATAGGAATGGACTTCTTAAGAGAATATGGTGCCGTCATCAACATCCCGGACCGTTCAATTACATTCTGCAACAGCCCTGGTTTAGTTGACTGTTCAGACGCAATACGCAACACTTTACGTATAATTGATGATGATGTGGTCGTCCCGCCCCGGTCATGCACTCTTGTTTCAGTAGAAGGCGACGAAGCGTTTGATGGCGAAGGCATTGCTGACCAAATTGGCTCGCTGCTATTTAGTCATGGCATTTTGGTCGCAAGAGGTATCGTCCGTCTCACTCGTGGACGCACGAATTTACTTCTGACGAACTTTAGTGCTGAGCGCCGGCACATTCCGAAGGGCACAGCTATCGCTTCGTACGACAATATTGTAGAAATGCGAGGCAGTTTATGTTTGTCGGTATTGGACGAAGAGCCTAATCCAGAACCAGACCCCACTCACGATGTTGGCACCACTCTGTCAAAGGACGAGCGACAGAGACTTCTTCAGCTGCTAGCCGAATTCCGCGACTGCTTTTCAACGACATCACGAGTTGGTCGAACACCTTTGACAAAGCACCGAATAATCACCGAGGACACGGTGAGACCTATCCACCAGAACCCATATCGTGTAGCTTCAAAGGAACGCGAAGCCATACAACAACAAGTTGCGAAAATGCTAGCAGATGACGTCATTCAACCGTCACAGAGCCCCTGGGCATCGCCTGTAGTGCTAGTAAAGAAAAAGGACGGCACCCTGCGTTTTTGCGTGGACTACAGGAAGCTGAATCGGGTGACCAAGAAAGATGTGTACCCGCTCCCACGTATTGATGACTCCCTTGACAGACTTCGGCACGCTCGCTACTTTTCTTCCATGGACTTGAGGAGTGGTTACTGGCAGATTGAGGTAGACCCAAGAGACCGAGAGAAAACCGCTTTTGTGACCCCAGATGGTTTATACGAATTTAAAGTCTTGCCTTTCGGTTTGTGCTCCGCGCCCGCAACTTTTCAAAGGCTTATGGACACGGTACTTTCGGGATTGAAGTGGAAGACGTGCCCAGTCTATCTGGACGACGTTATAGTGTTTTCGACCACTTTTGACGAGCATCTCAAAAGGCTGGAAGTTGTTTTACGTGCCATACGGTTCGCGGGCCTAACATTGAAACCAGAAAAGTGCCATTTCTGTTTTCACGAACTTCAGTTTCTCGGTCACGTCGTCAGCAACGCAGGCGTCCGGCCCGATCCTGGAAAAATTGCCGCCGTCGCACAGTTCCCAGTACCCTCCAATAAGAAGGCTGTCAGACGCTTCCTAGGCCTTTGTGCCTATTATCGCCGGTTTATCGCAGACTTCGCCCGCATCGCGTCGCCACTAACTCGTCTCACAAGAGATGATGTTGCCTTTGAGTGGAAAGAAGAACAGGAGGCTGCCTTTAATGACCTGCGTCAACGTCTCCAAACGCCCCCTGTGCTCGCCCACTTCGACGAAGAAGCCCCGACGATGCTTCACACAGACGCTAGCAATGTAGGTCTTGGGGCTGTGCTTGTGCAACGGCAAGAGGACACAGAAAGAGTGATCGCCTACGCAAGCCGAACGCTAACACGCGCAGAGGCTAACTATTCAACAACAGAGAAAGAATGCCTCGCCGTATTATGGGCAGTAATGAAATTTCGCCCGTACTTGTATGGCCGACACTTCAAAGTTATTAGTGACCATCACTCCCTTTGCTGGTTAACTAATCTAAAAGATCCCACCGGCCGATTAGCGCGTTGGAGCCTAAAACTGCAAGAGTTTGACATGACGGTCGTGCACAAGTCAGGCAAGCGACATATGGACGCTGACTGTCTGTCCCGTTCACCCATTGAGTCAGCAACCCTACCCGAGGAGGAGGAAACGGCATTTCTCGGTGTCCTCGACACGACCGCCATTGCGCAGCAACAACGGGACGACACTGAGTTGCTTGGCTTAATTAACTACTTGGAAGGCAGATCTCAGAAGGCGCCAAGAGTTTTCGCAAGAGTATTGTCATCGTTTTGTTTACGGGGCGGAGTACTTTACAAAAGAAACTTTTCGTCGACAGGATCCGCCTATCTGCTCGTCATACCAGCAGCCCTTCGTACCGAAATACTCAAAGCATGCCACAACGAGGTGACCTCTGGCCATTTGGGTTACATGAGAACGTTGGCCAGAGTACAGCAAAGGTATTACTGGCCGAGACTAACCACAGCCGTGAAGCACCACGTTCGTACCTGTCTCGACTGCCAGCGACGCAAGTCACCACCGACTAAACCAGCTGGCCTACTGCAACCCGTGCAGGTCCCAACAGCTCCATTCTACCACATAGGCATGGACATTTTGGGCCCACTTCCTATGTCCACTGCAGGAAACCGCTGGGTTATCGTCGCGACGGATTATCTGACCCGTTATGCCGAGACAAAAGCTATTCAGAGAGGTACAGCAGCGGAGGTGGCCAGGTTTTTCATCGAAAATATTGTACTGAGGCATGGTGCACCAACCGTCGTGATCACAGACAGAGGAACCGCATTTACGGCAGCTCTTTTGGATCACGTCCTGATGCTGAGTGGAACAACGCATCGTAAGACCACTGCCTACCACCCACAAACAAACGGGCTGACGGAGCGTCTGAACAAAACCATTGAAGACATGCTTTCGATGTACGTAGACATAGAACACAAAAATTGGGATGAAATCTTACCATACATAACGTTTGCGTACAACACGGCCAAGCAAGAAACGACCCGCATGACCCCGTTCAGCCTCGTTCATGGACGAGAAGTACGAACTATGTTAGATGCGATGCTGCTGCACGAAAGTGACGACATCGACCCAGACGCCAACATGTTTACAGAACGCGCGGAAGAAGCTAGACAACTGGCACGTTTACGGATCCGCCAGCAGCAAGAGTACGATGCAAGCCGCTACAATGCGCACCGCAGAGCAGTTGTCTATCAAACTGGCGACAAAGTATGGATTTGGACACCAGTACGGAAACGAGGACTATCAGAAAAGCTCTTAAGAAGATACTTTGGGCCATACCGAGTGCTGCGACAACTCAGTGACGTCACTTACGAAGTTGTTCCCGACAATTCGTGTAGTACCAATCGTCGCCAGCACCATCCTGAACTCGTTCACGTAGTGCGCATGAAGCCTTACGTGAGCGAGTGATTGCGTGAGACTTACACTTTAACAAAAACTGCATTATTGACTTCGCATCGGGTCGATGCTCTTTGAGAGGGAGGCAAATGACCCGTGTCTACATGTGGACAAAAACGATGATGGGGGGATTTAGCGGACACCAGGTAGTGGGCCTCTGCCTTGATGGGGGGATTTAGCGGACACCGGGTAGTGGGCCTCTGCCTTGACGCGAGAACGAAGAAGATCTTGTGGCTCAGCTGTTCAGAACACGCTGCTTTTGCTGCCTCAAGGCGTACTTGTGCTTTGTTCGCGTTGTACTGCGACAATATATATATATATATATATATATATATATATATATATATATATATATATATATGCCATAAAAGTTTAATAAATTCATCATGGATGTTAGTCATCGGCATGGAGATGTACCAAGCGTCAACGAGGATACATCCGCGTTGAACGGGGCTATAGCTATCAAACACCGAAACATACATACGGCGAACCCTCGATCCTTAATCAATACTTAGTAAACATTTAATTACCGCTGTAAAGGCGCGTTCTACTTTTGTGTTATATGCCGATTCCCATGACGGAGGGACCAACCATGATTTTTCAAAGAATGATTGCTGTTATATTTTTTCATAAGTATTACACTTTCTTGTATATAATCAGGCATGCGTGTATTATAATTTTTCTTATTTGCTAATAGTCTGAATAATATTTCTGGAGCATGCAATTAATAATATTATTGCTATTGTTACAATACTGTTATTAACTGATTATCAACTTATCAACCCTTTTCTTCTGAAATGTATTATTTGTGGGGTTAGGGGCGTAGTAGGTTGTTTAAATGCAGTGTATCTGTAACAAAATTTCTTCACGGGCCCCAGGCGCCTGCATAAATACACCAACACAAACGGTGTAAACAAATTTTCCTTTTGAAGAACAAAGTGTGGGCAATTTTAACGTTAAACTATCCCTCGTTGCTTCTTTTCGAAATGATCGTTAGCTGGATATTTAATTTAATCGAGTTCATTGCGTAACAAGGTTGCGCGGAGACCAGGCGTAAAAGCTGCACCGAGCAGCTTGAGGGGCACCTTGAGGGAATAT
This sequence comes from Rhipicephalus microplus, assembly GCF_043290135.1. Lineage (NCBI taxonomy): Eukaryota > Metazoa > Arthropoda > Arachnida > Ixodida > Ixodidae > Rhipicephalus > Rhipicephalus microplus. The sequence goes on from NC_134710.1 coordinate 210,046,180, forward strand.
TGGTGTAAACAGTCTTTGTCATGCACACTGCACCAGCTTGTTACGCGAGGCAACAAATGACGCGAAAATGACTCATTGCGTAATGACCACTCATGCATCACCACGTAAAAAAAAATTAGAGAATAAACTATTTTCGATATGACACACTGTTTTTTTTTTTCATTGGTTCTTCCGCATTTGAATTTTTCTGCGTGCGCATTTGAAGTTTTCTGTCTGCTCGTTATATGACGTCAGGAAGCCGGAGAGCGTCTTTTTCAAAATGTAATTTAGCGACGCCACTGCTTATGTGATTGGCTAGCTGCCAATTACATAAGCAGCGGCTACATATAGCAGCTGGCGAGATGGATTACGAGTTTAATAAAATATTTCCACATGCAGCATAACGGTGTTTTGTAGTTTTTTGCGCGTATAAATTTCAGTAAGCTCATACTTGCTGAGAAAAAGAGGAATAGAAATAAGCAGCGCTGCACGTGTGTGCTTGTTTGCTGTTTGAAATGTATTTTGAGCTGTGAACGACAAATCAAGTCGAGTGAAAACCAACTAGCCCGATTCCTCATTAAGGTCATATTGTGCTAAAAAATGCCAGGCCTGCGCGAAAGGCGCAGCACAGTCACAGCAAAAGCTAGAAGACCGGCCTTTCAGAACCTTTTCTAAACACTCATTGGGTAACTGCTGCAAGCACACTTGCTTGATATCCACTACTGCATTAACAATAAAAATGGGAAGATTCCACGGACAGTGGAAATCAATGATATGCGAAGCACGAATGAGAAATGTTGATATATGTCAGTTTAAAATCAGCATAACGTTACGAGGTGGAGGTAAATTATGCCATACATGCCTTCCGTGTCATGATTATCATGAGTGGATGTGTCGTTTATTTTCGTCATCTATTCACGTCACGTAATACCAAATTTAGTGTATGTGGAGCTAGTGAAACGGCCGCGAGCACGCGATAATCGTGGTATGTTGTGATGTTCAAGGCTTAGATGACACGCGTGTCAGGATTATCATGTTTGCAAGTCATATATTTCGGCATCCTTTGACGTCACGTAACACCAAATTTGGTATATGTTGAGCTAGCAAAACAGCCGCCAGCGCATCATGAAGGGCCCATTATACTCCGATGTAGCGTTGACGTGCGCGCACGGTGGGTGCACAGCGACGCTACGTTAGCAAAACGCGAGCACACTATAGTCTGACGCCAGGCGCAACCAGCGTCCGTCGAAGCGGCCCGATGGCAATTGGCGTGAAATGCGACATGCTGTATTTCGCGCCGATGCGCTACTCAGACAGCACTGCGTCTCCCTCTTTTCGTGACGGAGGGACGCTGGACGCACTGAAACGCGCATGCATCACAGCAACTCAGCGCGGCGCGTGCCTGTGACTATGTGGCAGGACCAGCGCATGGCGTGGCGACGCCGGCGTGACGCGACGAAATGAATGTCGGCGAGCACGCACACCGCGTCACGTCAAAATGTATCGGCGCCTTGACTGTGGCATGTAGTCATGTTCTAACATGACACGCATCTCAAGATTATCATTTTTGCACCAGTCACATACCTTCGTCATCCATTATCGTCACGTAATACCAAATTTGGTATATGTAAGCTAGCGAATCGACCGCATCATGAGTGTGGCATGTAGTCATGTTGTTACATGACACGCATGTCATGAATATCATGTTTGGAGGTGTCATTTACTTATGTCGTCCGTTCACGTCGCATAATACCGAGTTTAGTACATGTGAAGCTAGCGCAACGGCCGCGAGCGCATCATGAGCGTAGCATCTAGTAATGTTATTACATGACACGCATCTCATGTTTGCACCAGTGTCATACCTCCATCATCCATTCACGTCCCGTAATAATAAATTTGGTATAAGTGAAGCTAGCAAAATGGCCGCCAGCGCATCATGAGCGTGACATATAGTCATGTCGTTACATGACACGCATCTCATGGCTATCATGTTTGCACCAGTCACATACCTTCGTATTCCATTCACGCACCGTAATACCGAATTTCGTATACGTGACGCTAGCGAAACGGCCGCGAGCGCATCATGAGCGTGGCATGTAGTCATGTTGTTACATGACAAGCATGTCCTGATTTTCATGTTAGGGTCTGTCGCTTGTGTTCGCCATGCAATCATGTCATACCATACCAGTTTTGCAACATGTTATGCGAATGAAACCACCGCAAGAGCTGCAGGACCATGAAATGTAAATCATGACATTCATGACATGTCATGATTTCTATGTTATGACTATTCAAATATGTTCTTCATACAGTCATGCTATGCCATACCAAGTTTGGTACCGATACCATTATCGAAAGGGCTAGGAGAACTAAAAGTTGTAGGCGGCTAGACAAAGATAGTCAGACACGCTCAAAGTCGCCGAAGTTCGCTAAGAAATGCTTCATATTAAAAAAAAAATTGGATAGTAGGCTGGCATTCTGTTCTGTTTTAACTGTTTTGCTGTGGAGAGGTTGAGGTGCATATTGTCTCGGCTACTCCATATCACACAGTTCTGCAGCAAAAAAAAAATAATAATAATACAGAACCGTACCCAAAAGTTAACAATTCATTCGCTATGCTATTTATGCGTGAAGTGGGTATGCGCCACAGTTATTATAGGTGGACAAGAACAAGCTTTTGTAATGGGTTGGAGCATTTTACGACCAACTTGTTACGCTATTCGCATTGTGCGACGACTGGTTGTTCTGTCGCTGTTTGAGAAAGTTTTATAAGTCGTATGGGATTGCGTTCCCGACATCAAGCCTGCCTAAGGCAAGATTGCCAACAAGTCCTAAGCACCAGCGTGGCTCAGTATTGGGCTGGCACCCAGCCGACCCGGGTTCTAGCCCCACTGTGTCATTGGTGCTAAGCTTTTTTTTTTTTCGTGTGATGTGGTTACGGACACCGTTCGGGGTGGTGGCGGCGGCAGACAATACGGCGCTGCGCGTGACCCGAGTTTTGATATCATAGCAGCTTTCGCTGTAAAACCGCACTATTTAATCTTCTTCCTGGTTCACTGCTTTATTCGTGGCCACTTTGCAAGCTGCCGCTACTGCCCCAAGTTACCATAAGCAAGGCTGATCAGGTTCATGATAGACTTAAGCGGGAAAAAAATGTTTACCCTTTCAGTAGAGAAAACTTAAACATCAAAAACGATTTGTCACACTCATCGTCTCGCAACAGCTTCGACAGAGCAGCGGTGATGGTATATCCTTTTAAAAAAAAATTACTTTGTGGAAGCAGCAAATGCTTGGACCGCTTCATAAACAATTTGTTCGTTCCTATCGGTAACTGCATCAATAAGTGACAGCAAAATAAAAGCATGACGAAGTGATGTAATAATATAGGGGCCCTGTTCAGCACTTGCCTGCTCTGCAATACTACAGGACGAGACGCGAAAGCGTCGCACAGGTGACACGCACTCAAAAAGCCTGCAAGGACAATCATCACAGCGGAAATGGTGAAATTTTGATCTCTTGTAACATTGCCTCATAATACTTTCATTCTCCCGTAAGAACGAAATTGAGTGACTGCTGTTGTGACGGAAAATTTCGCCTTGTTAGTTTTCCCAGCGTGCGGCCAAGAGTGACCATGGTGCACTGCTTAAGGTATGTCACCACCTTTTTGTAAATTTTTTTAAATTTTGACCTTTACGATATTATTTTAAAATGGGCTTATAAAGGATCTTTTTAAATGATGTTCATATGCAGAAAAGGGTGAAAAAAATCAGAATTGTATTTGTTATTGACAAAACATTGCCCAAACTTGGCCTTTACGCGAGCAGTCATAACTTGAGAACGGAGCGCCGGAATGATAAAGTTTTTGGCACAAAGGTAGCCAACTCATGGTACCGTGCAATGAACTAGGATCTTTGCCATTTGATTATTGGGAATCAAGTTACAGTAAAAATACCAAGGAAAACAAAAAAATTGTGTTTTTTCCTGCAATGCTTTAACTAAAGCATTTTTACATAAAAACTTACCAATCGTTTTTGTTGATCCTAGTTCGTTGCACAGTTCAGTAATAAAGGAACGAACATACAAAGTTTCATTGGAAAAGATTTATTGGTCATGAAGTTACAACTGCTGGCGTAACAAAAAGTGCAAAAAATCAAGTTTTGAGCAAAACGAGTTTAAAGTTTTTCAATGCTTGTACAACAGGATGATGGCGCCCTACACAGTTAAAATCCACCAGGCACATAGGTAGGGCCCTCCTTAGATGCCATGAGCTCTTTTTTAGCTTTTGTTACTGCCCGTCTTTTCTTTGGTGTTGTCTTGCTTTGCCAGTCGACTGACGCTGGGCCTTCCTTACACGGTGCTGGTCCCTAGTGTAGCTTGCTACGATAGTGTAGTGGCCAGGTTCGATGCCTGCTTCTTTTAAAATAGCCAGTACACTTCTGTTACCATCATTGTAGTGGCACACAGCATCGTATAAACCAAAAAGTAGGATGGGCAGGCTCACGTGAACGTCTTTGGGAACCCGTTGCCAAATCATACCGTTGAAGCACTCGTTGGCGTTTTGGGTTTTCCCATGCAGGCACTTCTTCCATCCGTGCAAAGGTCAGCGTACACAGGCTTCACTTTGTTAAGCACCTCATTAGATAGGCCTCCCTTGTGCTTGTAGTATCCACTTCCCAGTGCATTCCGTCGGTTAAAACCGCACCAACTCTCAGGGCCAAGAGGGCGCAGACCATGCCTCGGAGTTTTATCTGTGGAACTGCAATGGAACAGGCTCGCTAATGTGGCTTGCTTCATTGCCTGCAAGTCTCCCACATTAGTTCTGATGGCAATACCATAATAGTTCTGCAGCCTGTCAATTAGAACATCTGTTAATTTTCCTTTCCCTCCAAGTCCGCGAACAGTCTTTTTGAGCTTTCGTAGGCGGCATCCTACACGCTTCTGCACGTGCCCGATACACTCAAGTTTGCGCACACTATTTGGCCCATATATGTCCGTTATGGCCGCATGGCTCTTGGAGTCGCCATCTCTATAGAAGTCTACATATTTCAAACCACGACTTCTTTCTGCACGCTCAAACATACGGTAGAGCCCTACTGCCTCCATACCACCAGCACTACCGGTATAGTTGGCTTGGCACTGAGTATGGTTTGCCTTCCACTCCAGAAATTCAGCACTTGTGGGGCTCAACTTGCTTTTCGAATGACATGCCCTGCATTTGCTTGACATGCCTTCTACATCAATAATTTTCCCAGTATCAATCGATATCAAAGACACGCAGCCATTCAATGAGGAATGCCCTCGCCTTTGCCACGTACCGTCACCTGACACACCACATTCAGTACTTCGCACAACACAACGCACTTCAGTAGCGGCATTCATCATTGATTTAGATGCAACATTCTCCGCAGCTTTACAAAGCTTTGCAGATATCTTTTGGTAGGCAGAATGCCAAGGCGGCGGCGGCATGTTCGTGACTTTCGCCAGTGTCACAGCTCCAGAATACCCCTTGCCTAGCTGACGCATTGCGTATACCAGACGCAGGTTGTTCTCAATAGAACTTTCTGTCTTCTTTGATGATTCAAATGAGTGTACATATGCGCATGCACCACACACAACAGCATATGAGAAGGATATTCCATGCTGGGAGCACTCCTCCAGGCTCGGCGAGGTGTTCTTGCATTCCGGCCAGGCGAGCATTGCAAAAACAGATGAAAGGATCTCCATGTCAATAATCCTATTACCCTGCAGTAAAGGGTCTGGCATCGGCACTTCACAGTTGTCGTCCAAGTTCGCAAGCTTCGCAGCACTCGCCGATACATCCCCGTCCACATGGCCGACGGTCAGAGCATTCACAGTGTGTCGATTGCCAATCAACTTTCGTTTCAGCCGTCTTTTTACCTTGAACTTCGCCACACCTGCTTACAAAAACGTTCAGCCTATATTTGTACTACTGCTACTAAAGATATCACGTGTAAAAAATACAAACTACGCAGAATTAACAGCAGCAGCACGAAGCACGCGCAAAGTAAACAACAGACTCTCTCGTAGCTTCACGCGTCCCCCTTACGGATATTTATTGCAACGTTTGAAAAAACAAATACTTCTAAGTTGTCTTTAAACAAGTTTTTAATTATCAAACCAATACATAACAGAAAAATTACAACATTTGCCGCTGATGTTCGCTAACTTATCAGTTTCTGTTAACACACAACACTAGTTTCGGTTTCGCAACTGTTCACCACTTGTTCGAAAATTGGCTATAACTTCGGAACTAAATAAGATAGAAACATATTCCTTTCGGCAAAATATTTTTGAATTATTGGGGATTCTTGGAATATAAAAATTAAAAAATGCGTTTTTAAGAAAATGCGTTTTCAAGGGTGGTGACATACCTTAAAGTAGGGGGGGGCTCATACCCCCAACTTTTCTCAGTGACCCCCTCAGCTGATATGCCTATGACAATATGGCGGAATTAGACAGTGTCCAGAATAGCAGCCCTTAATTGTAACTCTCGCTTAATTAAATTACACCGCAGTCACTTTCCCTCTGCATGCTTCGCCTACCATCGATTACTTCTCATGGGGATGTATCTGCCGATTTTTATTTTCCTTTCAGCCTTTCGACTCGTTCGCTCTATATTTATTTTTTTTATTTTTATATGCTATACCTCACTTTAATATCCTCTTTTTCGTTCCCTTAACCTTTTTCTTCCAACTCAATTAAATATTAATAATAATATCAACAGCTGGAGTTGATTGCCCCACAACCACGATATGATTATGAGGAGTGCCGTTTTGGAGGCCTCCGGAAATGTCAACAATCTGGCGTTCTTTAAATTGCACTGGCATCGCTCATCGTGACGTTGCACAGAAGATAAACCTAGGCAGGCGCAAAGCACGCAGTGATGGGCCAGTGTTTCCTACTGGAACATGTCTATCGCTGCTAATGGGCCGTGAGAGACAGAAGACTCCGATTGGAAAAAGAGACCCGCAGTTCACCTTTAGTTAACGCGCACGCTGTGAATTTTTATTCTTCGACAACGTAAAAGAGAAAGCTCCCACCGGCACGATATACCTTGAACGTCAAGAACCAGTGTCCATATATATATATATATATATATATATATATATATATATATATATATATATATATATATATATATATATATATATATATATATATATATATATATATATATATATATATATATATATATATATATATATATATATATATAATTGTTTTTTTTTTCAATCAAGAAACAGCAGATGAAATCGATCGATTGATTAATATGTGGGGTTTAAAGTCCTGAAGGCATCAAATGATTATGAGACGCCGTATTGGAGGGCTCGGGAAATTTCGACCACCTGGGGTTCTTTAACATGCACCTAAATCTGAACCCACGGGCCTCCATGCAGCATTTTTGTCGCCATCGAAAATGCAGCCACCGCAGCTGGGATTCGATCCCGCAACCTGCGGGTCAGCGTGGCCAACTCCGGCCTCGGGCCAGCATGGCCAACTCCGCAGATTAAGCAGCCGGCGCCCCACGGAAAAGGCAGCGTCTGCAATGGTCGCACGCAGACACGTTATCCTCTCCTTGGTGGCTTTTGCAGCGTCTGCCTCGCTTTCCAGAGCGAGAAGGCAGGCCGTGAGGCTTGCTATCCTCGCTTTTTCTCCCGTACGGTCGCCCATAACGTATCGAGAGCAGCGAAAAACAAATACGGTAAATAAAATCCCAGTGGTGCCAGACGGACTTGTGCACGTCGCTAGTTATGGGAATGCTTCCTTAACTAGTGCAACAAACTTTCACATTGCTGTTTCTTCATCTCTTATTCTTAAACTTATTTGAAGAAACGAGCAGTGCAACAAGTCTTTAATTTGTACATCGTGATACATTGTTTAATTTTCATTGCTTCTCTTTTAACTGCTAGCGCCACGCTTTCGCTAGCGTCTTCGAACAAAAACACTAAAAGGAGATCGTTGCTGCCGTGTGTCTGCGCCGCAAACACCTCTTTGCTTACTTAAAAGACTTTTTGCGCGCCCGTGTGACACAGGTATAACTTAGCCACTAGACCACCTTGGCGGGGCAGCAGATAAAATCGACAAGTGAGCGAGTGACAACTTTTATTCATCAGAAAAATGAGGGATGAGAGGCTAAGCTAAGTATAGGGTGCCAGGCCGTGCCTCTCGATCACGTCTTGCGCTCGTTCCAGGATCCGTGTTCGGATGTTCCTGTCGGTGGTGCAAAGAACCTCCCATTGTTCCTCGGAAGGAGGTAGGCAAAAGCGGTCGCTGGACGGGGGATCTTCCGGGCAGCCCCCCAAAAATGTGGTTCAGTGAGGCTAAAGCACCGCAAAGGCAGCAGCGTGGATAGATGGCTGTGTGGATGTAGGGAAAGACGAGGGGGCATGGAAAGGTGTAGGTCTGTAGGCGACCTCAGGCAGCTTGTAAATACTGGCGTGAGAGGGTGGATATTGCTAGAGCAGGGGCGGCGCCAGGATGTTTTTACTGGGGGGGGGCAACCACGAAAAGTGAGTTCCTCCGGGGGGGGCAAGCTACCTCTGCTCCTACTAGGTTTTCAATATATGCTTCCGGGCACTTGGGTGGGCATAGGGGGGGCAGGCGAGAATTTTGGGGGGGCTCCAGCCCACCCTTGCCCCCCCCTGGCGCCGCCCCTGTGCTAGAGGCGACAGTGCTGGGTAATGTCGTGGTAAGTGACCAGCGGCTCCGGAGCGTCCAACTCGATCCACTCGGTCGACGTATCCTCGAGCGTGTTGGTGAGCTGTCTCATTGCTGGGGTGACCCGAGTGGACCCAGATCTATTCAAAATGGCGCTGCTCATCTTGCTGCAGTATAGCGGGCGAAGAAGTCGTAGGGTGGTAGGCGAGACAAGACCTCGCGAGAAATTCGAGATGGCTCGTTTGGAGTCGCTGAGTATAAGAACGTCGGCCGAGGTCGCAGCCAAGGCGATGCCGCCTCCTCCGCTTCGACGGCGTAGGGTGTTCGAACTGTTGTGCCGGCCATGATTGCAGGCCCAGAATGAGCCGAGTAGGGTGACACGAAAATTACTACGAAGGCGTCCCTGGGTGAGTTGTAACGGGCCGCATACACGTAGGCAACGGCCGGGTGGTCAGCGTACATGCCGTGAAGCATGGTCGCCATGGGTTTGGCGGCGAGCGTCGTGGTGGCCCGTGTTGCGACTCCGGGTCGTGCGGGTCTCGGTTTGGTAGTGGGCTCCCGTCCTAGAACCCATCGTCGAACAAGTCAGATGAGGCACTCGTAAGAACGACAACAATTTATTTACATGGTTAGTAACTGAGAATTCGAAAAGAGGTGATCAAGTGATCAAGTAGAAGTCGAGAACTGAGCAGCAGAACTGTTGAACTGTAGAACTTGAAATCTACAGCGAGTCCTCCACTTATATAGCGCCACGTTGCCAACCCTGAGCGCATTGTCCTCGGCTTCAGCCAATACGGCACTCGATGGTCTAGGTGCTCCACCAATGAAGGCGGGGAAAGACACCACACACTGCACGTGGAGAGGGCACAAGCTACACGATGACCAAATATGGTCACAAACGCACTGTGACGCTGCGAAAGGCGGAGCCTTTCGCAGCGTTGCCTGACCAGCAATGTGTTTACAAAAGAAAAAGTACGTAAAAATCCTCTTTTTCTTGACTTCAACATAACAAAATATAAAAAAAACTAAAAAAAATTTAGTTACTGCAATCTATTCCGAGAAACGTAGTCAGTTTGTATACGCACGTCTGTGTAACTACCACTCAATTTAGAAGGAATCGCTTCAAGATGTTGGCAACAGTGGCAGTAGTCTGCGTTGTGTCGTGTTTGATTAGAGGAACCTTTCACTCTAGTTCGGCTGCCTGTTATTGTTGTTCGCGGGTCGCCGACATGGTTTTGACTAAGCGCCGAAAGCGACTGCTTCTGTTAAAGAAGGTCCTTTTGGCCCAAATGATGCTGGAGGATCAACGCCAGCGGAGGTGGTGGGTGCGCCCGTCATGGAGAACGCGGCACGCCCAGAGTGAATTCTTCACCATGGTACGTATACCAGTTATCGCATTACCGCCAATAAATTACATTGCTAGTTGCGCACGCATTAAAACATTTCGCTGCGCGTTAAAACGAAGCATAATACTAACTCAAGATGGTTCCTCGTCAGAGCATTAAATGTGCATTGCGATTCTATATTTTCTAAGAAAGCGTTGTTTGAAAACGTTCTAGTCTCGTTTGTTTATGTGATTTTAACGTTCTTCAAAAGTAAGTTGATCATCGACAGTGCGGGTGAGCTGTCAATTAAAAAGTGTTCGCGACGACAAAGGACACACGGCAGCACCTCACTCCGCGCGGACCAATCAATAATTGTGACTGCCTGGTTATCAGGCTGATTCGCCCCCCCCCCCTTTTTTTTTCATATTAGTGCACAGCAGTCCTGTACTCAATACACTGCTTGCTCCGATAAAAATAAATATTTCATGCCTACCTTAATTCCATAAATTTTCATCCTAAAAGTGAACCGCTTCTTTCATTAGTCAGATTGGCACAAATCGATTTCACCTTGCATGGAAGTCGTATTCTGCCGACCACATTTTGTTGAGGGCAATTTCGGGCAATCAGTGCACAACTACTTCTTTTTATTTACTTAAAGTTATTCGATTGTGCTTGTGACTGCCAGAGATATGATTTCTAATTTGGTCATGCATGAAGTAACATGCATGAAGTAATGCATGAAGTAATCTCCTTGGCCTGTATGGAGCAATACACATGCAATATACGCGACACATATTTCTAGAAGTGTTGAGCTATGGATATGCTGCTCGCTTAGGTGCCAGTCAACATAAATCTGCATAGTTATGTTTGTTGACCTTTGCTGGGAAAGAAAAAAAAAAAGCGAAATTATTGTTCCTATTTCAGATGAAAAAAATGCGTGCTGGGGCCTAGAATACTTCAAAAAGTACTATCGCATGACCCCATCACAATTCGACTATATCGTCAGTTTGGTCAAGAAAGACTTGGACAGAGAGACCTTCATCCGAGAGCCCATATCTTCAGCAGAGCGACTTGCTATGACCCTGAGGTAATACAATTTGTCTGGAACCTTGTGGCAGTGCACTTGTATTTTAAATGTTTGTTTAATGCATCATGAATATTTTTAATGCCAAATGTACTATAGGATTACATGCATAATACACATATGTAGTGCATTACTTCACCTACTTAGTAAATGCTGTGATTTTTTCTCATGTAAACTTGCTCATAATGTTATATCAAGTATGGCAATTCAGTTTGCTTTGTCAGCACCTGTCTATGTTATCCATGGCCAATTGAACTGGCGTATATTGCGACACCCATGCACAGCAATGGACAATGTGTCATGCATAGGGTACTAAACGGGCGCAAGCACGAGGAGACAACACGACAGCGGTAGGCGACGGAGTCTGTAGGTACCCGGGCATGTCGGTGGCGCATTTTGGAAGTGACGAAGGAGCGCTGCAAGACGCACGTGCACACTATGTATTGAGGACTGTTGTCTTGCAAGATATGCAGAAATCTTACAATGTGTCCTGCAGTTCATTTTTGATTTGATTGTGCAGCATCACCTTGATTTCAACTGCATGTGGCCATTGTGTTTGACAATATGTAAGCTGTAAACACTCGGAACTTTCTGAAAAAAACTAGCCAGCTGATGTGGCTAGGAGTTCCCCAAACCAGTTGGCAGTAACGAAGTCATGGCAGCACAACGGATGTTTTCAAACAAAGGCATAGTAGTTTTGTAAGCGTAATCTATGAGGTGCAGAATTTTTACACCTCTATTGAAAGCATTGCGTTGTGTTGATATATATTATGATTACATACAAAATTGCTTTGCCTACACAGCTATGCACTTCAACTTCAATTCGCACAATTTATGCTACTTTTTAGTGATGACAATATGACAAGAGAAATTGGTTGCCAATAGTTCCAAAAATGTCTATTGTAGTTAATCTCTTTTACCACGTTTGTCAGTACCTCACATGGTCATCGGGCTAATTGGATGTGCGTACATAAAAACAGTGCTGCAGAATAGAATGTGGAGGGCACATTAGTTGTTTAAGGAGTACTTCATCAATGGCAAGTTTTGAGTGTTGTACGACTTCCTGTTATTACAGAGCTTTAGTGCCATGGCCCCTAAAGTACTTGCATACACAAGCTCATTTCGTTGCTTGTTTTGTTTCTTTTTTCTTTTATGTGGCCGTTGAACAGATTTTTACTTTTATGTGGCTGTTGAACAGATAGAAGAAAGGACCTGTGCTCAAACAAATATCCAGTGGCCAGAGACCCTTGGAACTAAAGCTTTCTGTTCTCATGCAACATTTGTGCCTGTAATACACCTAAGGACCACATGTAATAACTAGACAGAGTATCCATACTTGGTTCGAGTTGCAATTGAATTTTGTTATGGCAATATAAAATCTTTATATGGCTCTGCAATGGCTGACTAGAAACCAACTAAATTTAAATGCAGGTATCTGTTCTCAGGAGCCCTCATGCAAGACATTGCCCTATCATTTCGTGTGGGCATATCCACAGCTCGTGAGGCCGTGCAAGAGACATGTGCGGCACTTTGGTCCAGACTGAAACCACTGTACATGCCTGTAAGTAGATGAACATGTAAAGGTGTGGCTGAATATTCAAAACTTGTAACCATAGTTTCCTTCCAAAGGCGATCAAACACATTCCATCAGTATAATGATTTCCATATCACAGTGTGGTGTGTGGAAGGTACAGTAAGTCATAGAGCCGGAATCATTAACAGTTCTCGATAACTAATGGCCGCACATTTGTAATGAACTGTGAAATGCACTTGTACATTTTAACAAAATTAAATCACTAATTGCTGACGGTCAACTAAATGAAACAGTGCCTCAATGTAGCACTAACACATGCATCAGAAGCACCACCTTTACAGAATCAACTTGTTGTGACACAACGTGGTCACTTCAGCAATCGCATGTGCAAGTTATGCTTGAAGTTGAGATGTCGCATTTTATGCCATGCCTGCTGTACATGTGTATTCACCGTAACCTAGTTGGCTGTGTTTCGTGTCCTCAGTTTTAGTTCCTGTTTCTGGAGCATTATTCGTGCCCTACCTTTCATGGGCATATTCAATTGCAGTAGTTAATTCTTTCTTCACCCTACTTGCCAGGCTATTTTATTCTTGGTGATCTTGCTGACTTGGTGAAGTGATACTAATATAACAATCTTCATTTCTTCTTTTCTTGCATCAAATGAAAGGCCATTCCCTTTAAGAACCTACAAATGTTGTGCTAAGTACGAGCGAGTGCAGTTAGCACTTGATTTGGTAATGTCACTCGTTAATAAAAACAGAGGTCAAAACCTTCAAATGCCTTTCTTGAAATCCATTAATTAAATACAAAGATGATGTTGCAGACATGCAAGAAGCATGCTGTGTAGTGAGCAAAGCATACTGAAAAATAATTGTGCGTTCTGGCTACCTATGGCACCCTGTGGCTTGCCAAATGTAGCCAGAAGTGAAAGTTAAGTCCGCTTCAACATGTCCAGCTTTGTACCTTACTTTAAAATGCACACTTTTGCATGCTTCAAGCCATCGTGAGAATTCGTGAGCTATCTTTAAGAGGAGAGGAATGACCTTTCATTGAAATAGATGCATATGGAAGGTTATTAGTTTACCAGTGGCCTGAAGGGGTCAACAGTGCATAGCGACTCAGGCAAAAACTACAGTCGGCCATGGTACATGAAGCTAAGGTTTTAAACTGTGGACAGTTTTTGATGTTTGAGGCTTTCTCTCAGCGATAAAATGAAACTTTCAATGGCCTAGATATCTCCACTTCCATGGCACTGATCCCACAATGTTATCATTACTGATAAAATCACTGCTTGTTTCATTTTAGGGGCCAAAGACGGAGACATGGCTGCATATCGCTGAAGGATTCAGCCGGACATGGCAGTTTCCGAACTGTGTTGGGGCTGTTGATGGAAAGCACATACAGATTAAGTGTCCTTCGAACTCTGGAAGTATGTACTTCAATTATAAGGTTAGTATGTATAATGTTCTTATGCACTCTGCAGACAATTTAATTCTGTTAAAATTGCTGTCTATTGCGCATGAATTTTATGTGCCTTTGTAAGCACTGAACACATAGTACGTTTCAGTGTGCTGTCTGAATGGTGGCATCAGATGTTCCGATGTGTGGAATATGATGCCATGATCTTTACAAAGCACATATGCACGTTGGTTTGTCATACAGTACATCGCACTTGCAGCAAGTATGATAGTATTCTCTAACGCTCTCACGAACTTTCTTTTGGTAACATGTATTATAACAGGGCACTCTAGGTAACTTCAATGAGAATATTCTTAGGAGTTCGCTCCAACTTTTTTTTGTCAAGTTTTACTTTGAACTGTTACAAAATAATCAAGAAATAATAGAATTGGCTTCACACCAAAAATTTTGCTATTCACATAGCTCTACCTATGTCTCTCTTCTTGAAACTAGGATGGAATGTTGGTGCATGTACAGTTATAAATTACATTACAGTTTCCATGCATGCATTGTTAAAAGTTAACCTTGTGTTTAATTAGAAACGCTAGATGTGAACTCTTCATGTTGCAACCCCATTAATTTGGCCTCTCAGCACATCAGCATTCTAAAGCATCTAGTATAATGTTACACAATCCTATTGTATGCATACTCATTGCAGGGCACATACTCCATTGTTCTGCTTGCCGTGGTCGACAGCGACTACAAGTTCGTGATCGTCGACGTTGGTGCTTACGGCAAACAGAGTGATGGTGGAGTCCTAAAACAATCAAAGTTCGGGTGTCGCTTGGAGAATGGAAAGCTTCATATCCCGTGAGACCTGGAACTTCCGAACACGTCCCACCCAGCGCCTTGCGTGTTTGTGGGAGACGAAGCCTTCCAACTCCGCATTGACTTCCTACAGCCATACCCTGGACGAGGGCTAGAGGGCGAGAAGCGCATCTTCAATTACCGATTGAGCAGAGCAAGGTAAATTAGACAAACCTGGATTTGAGAGGAAGTGTTCATTTTTCTTCTTTAGTCCCAGTGTGTTAACTTGGTACTCATTTTGGCAAATCTGTTAAACACTTGCTTTTGAAGATAATAATGAATTTATGCCAACTAAAAATGTGCAGTATCGGCTGAGCATGAGTATTAAATTGCCGGGTATAATATAGTTCGTTTTTCGATACCACATGCCAAAAAGAAGCCATGGACTTGCAGTATGTTTACGAACATATTACGCCTCATTTAAGGGGAGACGCTTGAAAAAGTTTTTTTTTTATTTCTAGTAATAGAGACTTGAAAAGTTTGTTATTAGTATAGTTCTTCATGCAGATTTCAAATATGCAATCATTTTTTGTGTAGCTGCTATAATTATTGAGTTATGCCATAAACAATAGCAAAAAGTTACATTTTTTGTGGGCACTCTTTTATGTACTAAACTTTCAGTAAAAGCACTGTGTCTGATCTTATTTGACTCTTGGTAGATTGAAAAGTGCAAATATCTATATAGATATGTCACAGAAATATTGGAACCAAGAAAAAAAAAATTGTATTGAATGACTTATTATTTTCAATCTCCCTTGAAACAATAAGCTAATATTTTCACAACTAATGCTGGTAGGCATTGCAATTTAGAGTAGATATTTGCATTCTGCATGTGTTGAAGAATATGTGTGCCAAGTTTCGTTACTATACAATGAATATAAGTTTCTAAAAGGCTGCCCGGAAAACGTGAAACTGTCAGAAAAAATGAAAATGAGAAAAACAAGTTTGAAAGTTCGCAAAGTTGGCATTTATTAGGAAATCATTCTTTTTGCATCAAATTGGGGCACAATGAAAAGTACCTTGCCTTGAATGCACTGCAAGTGTCTAGAAGTCCCCTGCACCGTAGCTTGGTCCTTCACGGCTCTTGCGGTCAGTGTCCTCAACACGAGCTCTCTTCGCTGTGTTGCGACGGTGTGCCCTCGCTTCTGCAGTTTGCTTCAGGTTCATCTTCCTGATGCGCATGACGTCACAGTGGTCACCATGTGTGGCCAGATCTTGTGAGGGGAGAATTCCAATGTCTTCGAGCACTTCTTCAAAGCCCCTGTGGCCTTTGTTGTACCAGAGTACAGCAAGAGCGGTGGCTGTCTCCACAGTTGTTCTGGAGGCGAACTTTGTTTTTGGACATAGCAGCCATATCTTGCTGTTCAGCGATTCGGCTGCATTCTGTGTCTTGCCATGAAGGCACCGAATAAGGAGTTTCTCCTCTGTAAGGCGCTTGTACATAGGCATAATTGCCAATCCTTGAGCCTTCGTCAACAGTGGGGTGTGGCGTGGTGCAGGCTCCCCCAGTGCTTCCGCACGCTTGTGCTTGCACCACGAATTTGGTCCCGCGGGGCAAAAGCTGTGGCTACTGGCACCATCACTGGAGCAGCAATGAAAATACGATGCCCATATGGCAGTGTACATATTTCGGACACTGTTCTTGTTGCTCGTGATGGCGATCTTGTAATATGTTTGTAGTTTTATTATTGTCGCATCTTTCAGTTTTTCGCCTCGTGGCAGTGGCGTTGCCAATTTCCGTAGGGCAGTTCCCAAGCGCTTTGCAACGTGGTTCGTGCACTCTTCTTTGTCAATGGGGGTGTCACAGTATACATTTGCCTCGCAGACTGCAGTGTAGGCCTTGCTGTCACCATCACTTAGGAAGCTGGTGAATCGCAGTGGAGTTTCATAAGACAAGGTCCTCTGCCATATATTGACAGCTGCCGCAGGTTCCATTGCATGGGATGAGCAGTCAGTGTTTTTTTTTGGCAAACTGGAAGATGAAAAGCTCGCCATATCTCTTCATCCTCCCCAAGGTCCCTGTGTATACTGCAAGCATGGCAGTAGTTCGAAAGAACTTCAAAATCGAGGCAGAGCCCCGTGTCCAGGGACACGACTGTGCCCACTCCATTGTGGCTTTTATGACCTCTTTTCTGCCAGGTGCCATCAAACATGACTGGCACATCTCTGCCGCCGACTGCGTCCTTCGTGATGTTTCGTGCCTGGTGCAAGTTTTTGCTCACTGCCGTCATCGCCGCACCATGGAGCTTCTTGCAAATGCCGTTGAATGTCTTGTGATGCATCGGGCTCGGAAGACCGAGAATCGCACAAAATCGTGAAAGTTGGTCGTGGCCTGCGCCTATAGCGCGTGCTACCACAACTGCCTTCACGTTTACAGCAAAGCTGTCACGCGAGCTGCCGCTGTCAAAACGAGCGCTCGTTCCTTGGTCCCCGGCCGAAGCAGTACGTCTCGACGTGTGCGTGAACGAAAGTGCAGATTCAGGGCAATCAGAATTTTGACAGCACAGTTCGAGGAATGCCGAAAGTCCTTTGCGCTTTCCAGCTGCCTCTCGCACGCCGAGCTTCCGTTCGCGGCAGGTTGGGCATTGCGCACCCGCCACAAGTGCCGTCAGCGCATCGATTTCGCAAAGCAGCATGTTCGCAGTAGCAGCATCTACCGGTCTACGTTCACTCTCGAAGAATCCAATCTTCCTTTGGGATGCACTGACGAATTCCACGGCAGCGGCTATTTCACAACCACTGTCGCAGGGTTCGGTGACGGTGTTAGGCCTATCCGAAGTCGGAGCGTCGGGGCGTTGGTCGGGGGCGACATCGTCGTTCGCTGTCGCTTTGCGAAGCGTCCGACGCCGTTTCCCTCGATACTTGTGGCGAGTTCTGAACTTTCGATTATCTGAACTGCACTTCTTCGGGCTTGCCATGACGCAAAAATGCAGAAAAACGCAGAAAAACTCGATCGCGACGTCCGAGGCTTCGCTCTTTTGCCGGAGAGATAGGAGGGGGAGGAGCGTGGAGCGCACCGCCGTCCAATGGCGGCCTCGCGCTGTGTGCCGCGATATTCAAAACGCGTGACGTACGCGTTGTTTTTCTCGTTTTTTTTTTATTCTGCGTGAAGGCACGAGACTGGCTACTAGTGGATTATGAAGGATACGGCCTTCGCAGCATGCGTGCACGATTGCAAATGGCGGCCAACGCGTCGTTTTCGCGACAGGACGACGCGAACTTCGCCGTTTTTCGCGACTTTCGCGCATTTCTCGCGTCACCGCTGCCCACTTGGAAGCATTTTTTGATAATTTCTCGTGCGAATTTCAGCTTTATATTTTCAGAAGTAATAGATTATAGTCCAAGGATGCCAATACAGCGGGAAAAAAAAAAGCGAAAATTTTCCTGAAAACCGCGACTTTTCGACCCGCGTCTCCCCTTGATCTTCAGTCTTTTAAACACTCTGCCAAACAAGTACTCAGATTTTAGTTATCGAGTAATGTTGCAAGTGTTGCATTGTTTCGAATATGGGACAACAGCAAGGGGGAATGAACAAGTGGCAAAGCATTTCAAATTTTGGTGCGAGTTGAAAGTGTATTTGTAAACTTGCCGGTGTCATCTTCCATCGCTCATGTGATGTAGAGATTGTACTTCAAGCTACTCCCTCGATAGACTCTACCCCCTTGCTTTGTTGTGCTTCCAAGACTTTGCATAGTGCTACTGAAGTAGCAGGAAACGTTGCTGGCCGGACTAGTTGCCACTCTTCCACTTCCAATATGAACTACTGTTGTGCGGCACTTTGACGTATCAATATCTACCAAGGGAATGAATGTCTGAGATACACAATGCAGGCGAACTGTTGTGGATTTTTTTAACATGTATAAACAGCATGGGAAATTTGTGTAGATGTCATTCTGCACGTGGTCATTTAAGTCGCGTGGCAACCGTTTCTGAGCCATCCTGCCCATTACATATTCTCCACCTTCACTATAATCCCAATGAACTGAATTTTATTGCCTGTACAAATTTTCAGTGTGTTGGATTTTTTCGACAATATTGCAGTCATCTCCAAGCATGAAAAATTGGTCGGGGACTGTAGCAACACTGACAGAAGTCAAGTTGCCAATTTTGTCCAGTAGTTTTGACAATGCTCTGGACTGATCTAGTTACTGCTGTGGTGCTGTGGACAAGCTTTGTTTGATCTGATATCACCATACAGGACGAACATGGTAGCCGACGTAAGCTTATGGCATCTAGTTTACGTTGTGACATGTTCCATTCTGCCCTCACATCCACAGTATGTGCATTACCATATTCCTTAAATGTGCATTGTTTAAATTTGTTGTTGCTGTCTTGCATATTTTTGCATGCCACAAAATGTTCGCTTTGACTGTTTCGTGGCAATGCTCCTTTAATTTCGCATTCACACGGGAGACAGAATTCTCGGACGGGCAGCATGTCACATGGGCTCACATCAGTGATTCTCCTTACCTACACCTCATCACAGAAGGCCGATGTGATTAACCCGTTTTTCATTGGGAGTCTAGCGACGGAAAGTTGCGGCTTTTCCCTGTGTCAATTTTGGCACCACGAAGTGGCACCAAAATTTCTGCTACTGTTGTTGGTGATTGTTCAGAAATAGAGCTGAAAGTATATGTTTACCTGAGAGTGATGGGATGAGGACTGAAGTGGTAGCTTGTCATTTATGCTTTTTTCTTTCTTTTTTTTTCTCCATGAAATAGGAGGTGTGCCGAGAACGCTTTCGGGATTCTGGTGACCAGATCGAGAATCTTGGCGCGGACCATGGGCGAAGAGCCAAAACAAGCTGAAAAGATGGTGAAGGCCCTCTGTGCTCTCCACAACTTTCTAATGCACAGAAGCACTGTAGATGAGGACGCATATTGTGGCCCTGGCTTTGCTGATTCTGTGGATGGCTTGGGGCAGCGGCGGTCTGGCCATTGGCGTGAGCTTCTTGCACAGCCGCCAATGCAAGTGGCTCGTACACAGGCACGCCACTTTGCCAAAGCAGCTCGGCAGGTCAGGAACCTGTATGCTACTTATTTCTTCAGTGAAGTAGGCAAAGTGCCTTGGCAGGATAAGATCTTGTGTCCTGGCAACACATAGCCCAATGCAGCACTACCTGTTTCCCAGTGAAGACGAAATTTTTTTTAGTAATTTGATATGAGGGGTGTAACGTCCCAAAACCACCATATTATCATGAGAGACGCTGTAGTGAAGGGCTCTTGAAATTTCGACCACCTGGGGTTCTTTATCGTGCACCCATATCAGAGCACACGGGCCTACAGCATTTCTGCCTCCATCGAAAATGCATCTTTTTTTTAGTAAAGGTGTTAAAGAATACGTGCCACTGTGTGACCCAGCTGAAAACTATCTCCACCATAAATGGGTATGTGCCACACAAATTGTGGCAATCCCACTACTCATTATTAGTCAACTAATAAACGTCGCATCCCATCGTGGAACGACGATTGTCGGAAAGTGCACAATAGACAAAATAAAGCTTGGAGACTACTCCGAAATTACCCAACGGCTGAAAACCTCGTCAATTTCAAACAGGTTAAGTCCCAAGCCAGAAGAACGCGTCGTCTTGCAAAGAAAGAAAGTTGGAATAGGTACATCTCCAGTATAAATTCTTACACCGACGAAACGAAGGTTTGGAATAGGGTAAACAAGTTATTGGGTCGGGAGTCACACCCCCTACCCTTGGTAAGTAGCCGAGGGGAGAGCCTGGAGGAGCAGGCGGACCGCCTAGGCGAACACTTTGAATACGTCTCAAGTACATCGCACTACACAGAAACGTTAAGATTCAAAGAACGCGAAGAGCGGCAACCCCTTAAATGTAAATGTCCATCCAGGGAGGTTTACAACTGCCCATTTTCATTAGCTGAACTTAAGGCATCTCTTGCGTACTGCAACAACTCAGCGCCAGGTGGCGATCGTATAATGTACGAAATGATCAAGTATCTTCACCCAGAAGCACTAAAAACGCTCCTAACCCTCTTCAATACCATGTGGGAAGCTGGATATATTCCAATGTCATGGAAAGAAGCGATAGTCATCCCGGCACTTAAACAAGGCAAAGACCCGTCCTTGGCCGCCAGCTACAGGCCAATAGCGTTAAGAAGCTGTTTATGCGAACTATATGAAAAAATGGTTAACCGGCACTTAAGCCACTTCCTAGAAAGTAACAGTATACTAGACCCCCTTCAGTGTGGTTTCAGAGAGGGGAGGTCGACAATAGACCACCTTGTTCGCATAGAAACATATATCAGATATGCATTTATTCATAGGCAGTTTGTACTTTGGTATTCTTGGACCTGGAGAAAGCGTACGATACCACATGGCAATGCGGGATTCTACGCGATCTTGCCGCCATGGGCATCCATGGGAACATGTTCAACACAAATCGAAAGCTATCTGTCTAATCGAACCTTTCGCGTAAAAGCGGGAAATGCTCTCTAGATCATTTACCCAAGAGACTGGTGTTCCGCAAGGGGGCGTGCTTAGTTGCACACTCTTTCTTGTAAAAATGAACTCCCTGCAGTCAGTAATTCCAAGTGCGATGTTTTATTCCGTGTATGTAGACGATGTGCAGATGAGTTTCAAATCATGCAATTTATCTATCTGTGAACAAGTGCAGCTTGGAATGAATAAATTCTCTAAATGGGCGGATGAGAATGGTTTTAAAATAAACACCCAGAAAAGTACTTGCGTACTCTTCTCCAACAAACGAGGGGTAATGCCACTACCAAATATTGCGATCAAGGGAGACCAACTCTCTGTGAGCAGCGAGCATAAATTCCTGGGAACCACTTTAGATTCTAAGCTCACGTTTATTCCCCATATTAAACATGTAAAAATGACATGTCTGAAAGCGATGAACCTCCTAAAGCTCCTATCAAGTACAACATGGGGTAGTGATCGGAAGTCTCTTGAACTTGTACAAAAGCCTTGTCTGGTCGCGCCTTGATTATGCCTCTATAATTTATCATTCCGCAACGCCAAGTGCTTTGAAAATCTTAGACCCCGTTCACCATCTGGGTATTTGACTGGCAACCGGTGCCTTCAGGACAAGTCCGATCCAGAGTCTCTATGTAGAGTCGAATCAGTGTTCACTTCACCTGCAGCGATCCTATAGCAGTTTCACTTATTTTATAAAGGTACGCGCAAACGTGAAGCATCCTTCTTATTCAGCTATAAACGATATGAACTCTGCCACCCTCTACCATAATCGACCCGCAGCGAGAAAGCCATTCTCTTTGCGTGTGAGAAGCTTAAGTGAGGAAATGGGTGTTCCGCTGCTAGAACTTTGTCCTATGCCCACAACAAAACATTTACCGCCATGGCAGTGGCAGCTCATAAATTGTGACACTTCATTTGCCGAGATCACTAAACACGCACCAGAAGCACACATTAAAATGCATTTCCGACAACTCCAGTCCAACTACTCATGCGTAGAGTTTTATACTGACGCTTCTAAGTCGCATGCAGGGGTGGCTTATGCAGCCGTCGGACCATCCTTCTCGGAATCCGGTGTGCTGCACCCGGAAACAAGTATATTTACGGCTGAAGGTTATGCACAATTGTCCGCTGTGAAGCATATACGGAAATCAAACATACAAAAATCAATTATATTCACAGACTCGTTAAGCGTCGTAAATGCATTAAGATCTCTTTTCAGATCCAGAAATCCGGTAATAATTGAGCTGTATTCCGTTCTGTGTACAGCGTATATGTCCAACCAGCATGTTACTATTTGCTGTGTACCTGGCCATAGAAGTATCGAGGGCAATGTATTAGCTGACCAAATGGCCACGTCAATTATATTGCGCGCTATTAACCCCACCGCTACTGTCCCTGCAACAGATCTAAAAACCGTTCCTACGCAAGAAACTGCGAAACCACTGGCAACGCTTGTGGGACACAGAAATAAATAATAAGCTTCATTTGATTAAGCCGCGGTTGGGTTACTGGCCCTCCGCTACAAGAACACGGCGAACTGAGGTCCTATTCTGTCGCCTCAGAATAGGACACACTTATGGTACCCACAGCTTTCTTCTGACTAGCGATGAACCTCCTACTTGTGGTAGATGTGGCGACAGGCTAACCGTCCTCCTGGAGTGTGCGGAAGCTGAAAGGGAGAGAAAGAAATATTTTGCTTTAGCATACCGCTATAATCTTCCTTTACATCCGATTATGTTTCTCGGTGAAGAGCCGCTTTTTGATGCAAAATCAGTTTTAAGCTTTTTAAAGGACGTAGTACTGAATGTTTTTAGCCCAACATTGAATGTTTTTAGCCCAACAGGTTCATAGTGCATCCTCTGTTCAGAGGATGCCGCTGTGATAGCAGCTTTCAACGAGCCCAGGCATCCATGCTCTTGTATTAAGGGCTCTGTCGAGGCACTGGTGCTCCATGCCAAGTTTTTATTTCACATACTTATCACTTTTAAACCATTTTATGTCTCCATAGTTCACGTCATTTGTCATTGCCATAATTTTACTATATGTATATTTTTACACACCTACAGCGACTGTTTTTTAGGCCCATTTACAGCCACGTCACATCTGTTTTATCTACACTGTACATCCCACAGTTCATTATCATCGCTCTGGCGCTCTTTGGCCATATCTGGCCCTTGCGCCAATAAACTCCACTAATCATCATCATCAACCAAATGCATGAGTGAGTGAGAAACCATACTAAGAAACTGCACCGAGCGCACTGGAATGGGGACAGTGCATGTCATCAGGTGCTTTCTTCTGCGTCTTCAAGGGGTAACCATGTACTATGTGGATCAGTTGCTGACAAATGGTGCACCTTGCCCGAGAAACGCAGTCACAAAAAGCACAAACAGGCCCTTCAATGTGTGATTGTGATCAGGTTGTAGAAGGAGAGTAGCAGTTGTTTTGAGGCCACAGCACTCTGCCCCAATTTGTGTAGGTGTTGATTGGACAGCACTACGAGCAGGCAGCACAATGGCAAGTCAAGGCGGACTCCCTGTATCAGGGGTGTTTGGTCAGAATAGGAGGACCAACAGGAAGGCACTGAAAAGAATGCCCCACTACAGCATTCCAAGGCTCTGCTAGGTGTTTAATATTCTTTTGTACTGTCATAAATTACTTAGTTGTAATAATCAAGCCCCTCATTACATTGTTTCCGGTGGCATCTAAAACAGTTCTCACTAAGAACATGCGACACCTGAATATATATGTGTAAATATATATGTGTTTAAATACGGTTATATGTATTTATGTGTACGTGTATAGGTTCTGAAGTAACGCTGTATTAGTGATATGTATGTGTTATGTTATAGTCATTTAATCCAATTAGTTATCTCTTGTTTTATCACTTACAAGTAAATATCTTGAACTACCATAAGTTTCAATAATAATTTTCATTACGTTCATTTTGTTTTATTCGCTTGCCGTTTTTTCCTTAGTTGCCAATCTTTGTTCTATATTATTATACATGAATTCACAGGAGGTCCCCCTGACAGTTTTTACTTTGGGACCTCCTTCTGTATTATATCAACATTTTACTTGCACTGTATTGTACTGAATAAACTGACTGGATTCCCAGAAAAAAAAAAACGGCTAGTAAATTTGCCTTGCTTACATGTAGATAAGAAAACAGTTATGTGGTATTACCAATGAATAAACTGGGAGGTCTTTCTGTGTTTTGAGTTTCACCATACGTGTTCAGGAACATTTCTGTTTAGAGTGTTTAGACTTTTGACAGTGACTGGTTATATTAACCAAGGTACTGTGGATGATGCTGTTATTGTATAATTAAATTAAATCAAGCACTTCTTGTGTCATATTAACTGCAGTGTCCGGCCAATTGCTCCCAAAAGCTGTCTCAATTACAATAGTCGCAAAGCAAAGTTAAAAGAACTTGCAAACCTAAAATAATCCTGAACGTTTGTCAAGCCAGAAGACGCTAAACCAGGTGCTATATGCTACACTACCACTTGACTATTGCAGCTGTACTTCACTATCGCATTTGTAGTTTGTCGTTCCTTGTTTCTTTGTATCCGATCTTCCGGTGCAATTTTTTTAATGATTATTCCAGAGTATCGGCCCAGTCTCTGCATTAACAATATTCGTGCGCTGGCTAATAATGCGGTTTGTGTTGTGTCGTAGCAGACGACGTGGGTCAACTCTACACTCTTTTAAGCGTCTGCACACGCATGAGCTGCTGCCGGTGCACGATTGCAGCGCTAGTCTCATCACGATGCGAGGTGCTCCGAGATTTCCCCTAATAACAAAACGGCCTAATAATCTATAGAACCCCCAAGCATTCAGAAAATTGCACAATATGCACCTCAGTGTCGTCCATACGAGAGGGGCACTTTTGGTGTAACAACAACGCACTGCAGTTGGCAGCATATCTAGCAGAATAGGTCTTGCTTGTCATCAGAGGCCGAATATGCGATTCTTTTGAAAGCTTGCAATAGTATTTTTAACATCAAGCCTCTGTGAGGCCACGTGGCCTTTAGCTCTTCCTCCACTTTGTGAAAAATAAAAGATAATAAACTTTCTGTAAAACCTAAATAATAAATGTAAAAAAAACAATAGTTGTATTGCCTATGCAATAACTACACGTTCTGGGTGCTACATGATAGCAATTCACTTGGCTAATGGTTCTGCCTTGATTGAAAAATTTGTATATTGTGCTTCATATGAGAGAAAATTGTACTTCAGCGTCAATCGTTTACTCTGCCTCTGATGACCTATTTTGTATCACCTCCTTTTCACGAAGTACTAGGGCGCAAGTGCTGCTTAGGCCCCAAACTTTCATGAAGACAAAACAAACTTTACGCAATCGGAAAAAAAATCAAA
This sequence comes from Rhipicephalus microplus, assembly GCF_043290135.1. Lineage (NCBI taxonomy): Eukaryota > Metazoa > Arthropoda > Arachnida > Ixodida > Ixodidae > Rhipicephalus > Rhipicephalus microplus. The sequence continues at coordinate 210,071,888 of NC_134710.1, forward strand.
AAAATTTATTTACAATACTTCTGGCAGCACTCATTACTGTTGGCTTGCTTCAGCCGGCCCTTGGATCGTCGACAATACAGTTGGCACTTGTCCTACTTCATAGTGCATTAGCACTTCAAGTAGGTGCATTGCCCCCTGAGGTGTTCAGGCACCTTGTCCATGTGCTCTGCCAGCAAAAGTAAAAATTGCTCTGTTCTGTTTTCTTTCTCGTTTTTCAATTCCTCATCAACTTTATCCAGCAAGCTGGCTGCTTGTTTTCTTTTGTTTGTTTTCTTTGTTTGTGTTGTGCGTCGCGTGTGACATAGTGGGATGGGCGTTAAAGGGGTAGACAGGACAGGTGTTGAGGTGGACGGTTGTGTGAAAAGGGGGGGAAGAAGGGGAGCAGAAATAGGTCGAAAGAAAAAGTTACTGTTATCTAAAGTGGGAGAAGCGGGTATGGTGTGGTCTCGTATGTCAGAGCAATAATTACTTTCGCTCTGAGCACTGGCACACCGAGGGGGCAACATTGATGCAAACACCACTGCTGCATCGTCGGTGGCATCTCCGCTCTCTTCGTCCAGGTTACTGCTTTTGCTATGAGGAAAACAAGCAGCTACATAATTAGTGCCATGAAGAATACAGCAGTAACAAATACATTTCTTTGAATGCATGCACTAGCTACTATGCATTATCGCTTCTACTGTGCAGGCCCGAAAGCACCACCTTCCTAATTGCTATTATGCTGCAAACTGTGGTAACAATCTAAACATGAAGAAATCGATTCCTTAACCCTTTAATGCCTGAATTATGAAACTGCCGAGCAAAATAAAAGTTGTTTTCATTTTCCAGCTTTAACTAGCAACCTTTAAGTGATTCCGCTGTAAAATTATCTAAAATGCAACTTTCATGCGTACTTTTGTGTACGTCGCGAATTCTCCATGTGCCATAAAAGCGAGAACTTTGCAACAAGAAGCGTACTTCTGAACTACGCAACATGTTGTGTGCCACCTCTTGAGTGCGCACACACCAAATAAAGTTTTTGAAAATAGAACTTACGTCAACAAGGCAAGAAAAAATGAAGTGAGAGCTGTTGCATGCGCGTCGTGCTCTTCGCCATCAGCTCTAAAACGATTGGTCCAAGCTTAAAATAACTTCGATGAGACAGTGCTAGATTTTTCTTGCTGAACGCTAAATGACCCATGAGTACTTGACAGCCGGCAATGAGGGTGGCACGCATTTTGCGACTTACTTGTTCAAAGTTTTTCATTGTGTCGCGAATTTGCAACATTCGGCAGTAATGGGTTAAGTGAAATTGTACCAATTTCCAAATGAATGACAAATAGCAGATGAATGATATATGAGGGGAACTTGTTGTTAGTTAGTGAAAATTTAGTTGCAAATTAGTTGAAATAGTTATATGAAAATACTTCCAAGAAGTGCACCTAATTCTAAGTACATGAGCTTCACTGATACACTTCAAGGGATAGTCAGTCCAATGCTGTGTCCATTTTTTCTTTAGTATGTGTCAGTGACACTGTAGCCACAACGAAGGGAGCAGTTTGGGTGTCAGGTGTTTCCGCTCCAAGTAAAACATTTTAGAATGTAAGCTACTTTCAACGCTTTAACGTTTGCTACAAACCACAAACAAAGCTTCGACTTACGGACGCGGCTCGGTGACGTCCTTCAAGAAGAGGAGGACCACCCGGCTCCGCTCTTTTTCTTCAGCTCTCGTAGTTTCCTGGAGAATGTGTCCCTCAAATTGCGCCATCTATTATACGCAAGCTTCACATTTTCTAGAAAGGAAAAGGTAGCAAAAACACATTATGCACTATTTCTCCAACAATTTTTAATGAAATATTGGTGACACAAACTGAGGAGCAAGAAAAAAGAACTCTGAAGGCAAGATAACATGTGACATTCCATGCTTTTTACTGATTGTTCCATCAATGCTTTCAAATTTGCCACTCAGATATCTCATAATACTATGCACCAAATCGGCCAACACAATTGCAATTTTAATGCTTGCAATGACAAAGTGGGCAATTGTTCACAGTCGAAAAATGTTTCTATGTTTAACCTTTCAATGCCACAAACATTGCACGAGCTGTGTACTGCGAAACAATTTCGTACTATACGTACATAACTGATGATTGATGTTAAGACAATTTGGTTGACGTTAAGACTGCAACAGCTATGTTAGACGATGCATGAAAAGTGTTTGCAAGACTTTCTGTTAGAAGTGTAAAAAGTGGCTTTCATGTGATGCCCCTTTACTGGAGGCTACATAGCGGCTCGAGAGGCGCGGGCTCGTTTGCTCGCCACAACACTTTTATGGGGTCATAATATAAGCGCCGGCGTACATTACTTTATGAAAAGAAGTCATAGGTGCTCAAAATTAGTCATTACGTACCGTTTCCAATCACTACTGAGTGTAACCCGATGGAATGTCACTTGCTAATTTGAAACCGTAAAACATAGCTTTCCAGATTTGCCGTACGTCACGTTTCAAGGTTCGCGCCGTGCGAGTCTAAAACTTACGTGTTTTAAACTTTATCTCACGTGAAAAGCTCAGCTAAGTGCGAAAAAAGCGCCCTAAAGAAAAAAATATTTGACAATGAAGTATATGTACATACCATCTGTCAAAGCAAGGCCTAGCGTGCTGACGACTCGTCTCCAGGCATCCGCACGTGCGTCTGCATTTCTGTACGTTGCCGAGCGCTGATTCCACAGTGCCGGCTCCTGCCGCACAAGTGAAATCAATAGTTCAGTGGAAAATCGGGCCACTTCTGAACTCATGGCTTTGATAAAACTGCCGGCACCGATGCAGTCACCTTGTCAGCACAAAAATTTGGAAATATGGCAGCTCCACTAGCTGGTTCACCTGCTTCGTGGCACGTCATCGTGGCACGTCATCGCCGGTTTGATACTCGCCGCACCGGCTGAGCGGCGGTGCGACGCGAGGATACGTCATAAAACGTCACGAAACGTCACCACTCCGGCAGTCACATCGTCGCACCGCACGCCGAATCACAGAGAAAATCGCACGTCTGTCACCGCCGCATAGCCGGTGCGGCGAGCATCAAACCGGCGATATTTTCGTCGCAGCTACGCACCGCCGCATGGCAGCAGCCAATCACAGCGCGAGCATGCGATGACGTCACGATCGAAGCACGCCGTAGTGGAGGACTCCGGTAATTTTAACGTGCACTGACATTGATTGCCTTTAGATAAAAGAGACTAATGTTTTCATGATCACTAATTTAATAAGTCGCAGAGTGGCATATAAGCGGCTCACATTTCTCCACCAATATGCTAGCGTTTGTACTCAATAGTAACTTTAGTGAAGTCGTACTCTCACTAAATAAAACAATATTACTACAAACTTAAGCACCTGACGCGCTCTCAGCTGATATATTCTTCTGAAAAGTGCAAGAATATGTGTGGTAGTGTACAGAAGGAAAGACCTATCCTAATCATGCCCAAGAAATAAAAGTGAATTTGTAATGAAGGCGTGGAAAAAAATATAGACAACAATCGTTCACGGGAATAAGTTAAAAGTTTATTTTGTGGGGCAGCACAATGACCGTACTCCACAAAAGCCATGCATATCAATCACTTTCATTTTTTTTTCTCAAAGTGAAAGCAGGTAAAAAAAGCTGAAATAGCTTGAAGAGGGCCTTGCCCCATCATGTACTTATCAACGTGTGCGACAAAGAGCATGTCTCCTAAAACAGCCCAATAGATGCTAGAAATATATTCACAACTACAAATAATCACAAAGAGATGCTAAATATTTTCAATAGCACACTTGGCATAAAAAAGTTCACAAAAACACATGAACACTCAACACATATTGTTCACACAATAAGTAAAGACACTGAATCAGAAGAAATACTGAAAATGACAAATATTAGACACATTTCCATTCAAATAACATGCATTTTTATAGAGATCTACAGATGTTCTCGTAGATCATATTAATCGCACTGTTGATGGTACGCCAAGGACCAAAGTCACCATTCACAATGGAATCAAGCAGAGTTGCCACTTAGTCATGGGTTTATTGCTATAGTATGCGTGGCGAGTGGCAACATACTATTTTGCTTGTTTTTCAAATCTGGCATTCTCTTGTATTTGGGTCAGTGAAATAGAAAAAGAATATTCAGAAAGGATTCATACATCAAGTTTAACCTACACTTGTAAAATCCACACAGGAACAATATTAAAATTTTAAAAATCTTCTAAAGCAAGGAAAAAATATTTAACAGCAGCGGCTTATCTTTAAGTGCTTTGCTTTCTGGCGTTTGCCTGCTCTGTCTGTATTTAGCCCCTTAATGTAAAAATGAAATCGTGTAACAACATAGAATTGTATTATTTTTTGAGAGAGCATTGAGACATGGCTTGGGCACCCAACCTCTTGCCAAAGCCTTGCTTTCACAATGGTCAGCACATCTAAAATGCTGTCTGCATGGAGTTGTTCACAAGAAAAGCAGCCCGTGAACAAGTCTTCAAGCTTCTTTATGAACCGAAATAGGCAAGCACTTGGGTAGAGGAGTCCACCGTTGTCACGAAATAGTGTCGACCTTGCAAGCTGAAAGCTTTCGTCTGGGGCAGGCGCGGTAAGTAGTATCAAACAATCTTTACAATTGCTTTTCAAAATGCACTTTCGTGCCACGTAGCCAGCAATGTAAAATATAATTCTCGAGTCGCTCCTCGCAACATGCTGGCTGTGGTCCTGGGAAGGTATAACCAACGCCTGCGCATTCGGAGAAGAGCTTGGTGCCAAATCCATGCCTGCTGCATTTTGCGATGTGTCTCGTGGGCTACTAACTTCCAAAAGGGAACCTAGCATGCCCTCTTCGCAGTTTCCTTGACTGACACCTTTAACTAAACCATAGAATGACATGCAGTTTACTGTAATCAAAAACTGAGTTGTTGTTGGATGATCATTACTGCCAGAAGATTGCCTGATAATACCGAAAAGGTTTTCCAAAGGATCCTGGCTAGTTTTTGCAGTCATTAGGTATTTAAAGCCAACATTTTCAGTGAGATAGTCAAGCAACTCTAGTGTACTCGAAATGGTCACACGTAGGCCAGCAGCAGTGGAATTGCTCAGAAAGCCTCCTCCACCTTTCGTATGCTGCTCCCATGCTTTGAGGTAGGACAGAAAATCCTGCAGCACTGCTGTTCCTGATGAACACGGTCTGAGGGCTTCAGCAGGGAACCGCGATGTCATCACTTTTATGAGCTGGTGGATTTTGCTGAAATATGCAAAACAGCTGTTTTCATAATTTTGTAGTTTACATTGCATGATGCATTCTTCATAGTTATGAACGGCACAAAACACATGAGACAAAAATGATGAAAAACACAAGGACGTCATTTTGTGTCTCGTGTGTTTTGCGCCGTTCATAACTATGAACCAAAACCAACTCGCCCAAATGTCGGTGCTAATGATGCATTCTATCAAGATATAATTTTCATTTACAAGTTGGTTATATCAGACATTTCACTACCTAATTTTAACCAGCATATGACAAGAGACGACTCACCTGAAGAACTCTTGTGTTACATCCATCCTTCCAAGTGTTGCTTCCAACTTGTCTTTGTATAGGTGGAAAGCTTGGAGGACTTTTGTCCCAAAAAGCTGGAAGGCATAGCTGACCCTCATCTTTTCAAATCCGTTAGGATCCAGGTGACACCGTGTTATGCCCGGCATCACTTTAAGGGTCGCGTTGGAGGAGTCTATTTTGTGAGCTTCCCTTACATGTTGCATATCAACCTGCAATGAAATTAAGTGGACCATATATTGAAATGCACCTGGTTAAGCTTGGAGATGATGTAAGCATATATGAAATCCAATGTGTGATTTGCGTAAAAAACATCAGACTTACATGACCTGCAGGGGTGTTGAATCCAGACTTCAGCAGCGAGTTCCGTAGGCATTTGATGAGATGTGGGAAGTCAGATATAAAATATAGGTGCCGTGATGCATCACTGGGGTGTTCAATTTTCAAAGTAGTAGAGTCAGCTGTCGCTTGGATCCCAAGTACTTCCACATATTTCTATTCCAACTTGCACCATCGCAAGTAATAAAATCCACAAAGAGCCCACTCTTTTCAGCTAGTATAGTTGCTTCAATGACAACTTTGGCGAGTGTGTAACCTTTCATGTTTCCATGTGTAGGAAAGTAACCAATAACTTGACTCCATTCGTCTTGAAATGGGACTAAAAGGATAACCATACCGTGGTCACGTGGTACACCTTTGTCCTTGGAAGTTGCAAATGGACCTAAATCCACAAAACCCTCAATTGCACCCGACTTCTTCACTGAAAAATGTTCTGACAGTTTCAGTTCGTCGATTACCAATCCACCGTGTTTCTTCCAAACATCAAGCTCCGCTGTCTTTTCCTTTAGCTGCTTTAGAACTCTCTCACTAAAGCCAAACACAGTGCGGTATGCATGTACATAGCGCTTCAGGGTTGATTTACATGGAAGGGATATGATGTTATTGCGACCAAGGTGTTCATACAGGCGAGGGCTCTTCATCTTCATGATTAAACAATCTAAAACCCAGCTTTTCGTATAGCGCAACCCATTGGGTTTTACTCTTGAAGCTGCAAAGCACTGTCGTACAGCTTCCTGCTGTTTTGGTTGAAGCCTTGCAATCTGTGCTTCTAAAGTTTCTGTCTTTATAGCAGCATTCCTAATTTGCATTTGTTCCAGCTTCTTTTTCACACTTTTCAAGCGAGAAAACAATCTAATGTTTCTTCTGGCCACAACACGCAACTTCAGCGCTGCATATTGGCAATTCCTTATTGCTGTTCGCTTCACCCGGGCTCGTCGGATTTGCAGTGCTCGTTTCAAATAGCGGCAAGACACACATTGTGCACCTGAAAGAAAGGTGCAGTGAATTAGGTTGCAATAACTGGCAAGAAATCTTTCGTAGCGACAAGAGTTATAGCTGTTATACTAGTAAAAATGCACATTATAAATACCTTTTTTATCAACCTGGCCAAGACACTTAATGCTGAAGTACATTTCGTTGCATGTAACCACATGGTCCTTTAGCTTCTTCGTAAAAAATCGTTCTTCATAGTCTTCGTGAGATATTGCTCCAACGCAAATGCACATAAGATTACATGTTTTCAGCACTTCTTCTGCTGCTGCCTCTGTTCCCATGGTGCCTTCTTTCAACAGGGTACCTCTGATGAACACTTTGCAGTAGCTCGCAATGCGTGACTCAAAAAACATGACCACTTTTTCCGATCGTACTTCATTCTTCGGTGTCAACACGGACGTGCAGTACACAATGCCTTTGTGATCTGGAAAGATGTGCTTAGTCCAGTACGGCGATGGTACCTCAAGACAGCTAAATAACGACATAGACTTGCGGTCTTCCTGCGGATTTTCTGAAGAAGAAACTTCTACATCGATGGCCAGCTGTTCGTCTTCTGGCCTCGATGCTGCAGCGTCTGGATCCGGAGTGTTTACGGCGTTTGTGTGCAACACCGTCGAGTTGCCACTCGTGCACAGCCGGCGCTTCACTGGCGAAGCATGACTCTCAGACTTCCTTTTTCGAGGCGGCTTTTCTTTCACTGCTTTTTTGGTGAGATACGATGGCAAATTTGGCAAAATAGTTGGAACAGCGTCACTGCTCAACATAGGCCTCCCGCGTGGGATCCGCACTTCTTTACCGCCGATGGTGTGTACATAATCGCGAGTTACGTACCGAGGCTCGAAGTGGAGTTCACAAACCGCACTTGTGTCTTTGAATGGCTTGTCCGCACGGTGTAAATTATTCTCCCACAGTCTTCTGAGCCTCTCATCCCTGGGGACGACGAACAGTGACGGTTTTGGAGCACCTTTCACGTGAACATAGCCCGTCTGGCATCCGGGCGCATAACAATGGTTCCAGCGACGTGGTGCCATTCCGCACTAAGTGTCGATGACCGCGAGGTGTTCACTACCAATCTACATTATTCACAACTATAAGAACTGAAAAATGGAACGTATTGACAAAGCACTGCTCGGCCGTAAACCTGCAGCGACGACGACACACAGCCAACACAGAAGCGGAGTGAAAAGGTGAAAACTCCCATTGCTGACAATGGTAGCGCCGCCACGTGGGCACTCAAGAAAACGAAAACTCGTTGACATTTTTTGCGCCACGGCAACGTACCCTCTCCCCGTAGAGTGGGCTCACTACCCATTATTCTAGAACATTATATCCAGGCGAGTCGATGGAGCGGTGCGAGCGTGGCTTGCTGACATCGCCGACTGCGGCGGCGTGACAAACATCGAGTACGTTTGTTTCCCTGGTGACGTGATGTTGTTCCGCATTGAATAAAGTGATGCTTGAAGTGTGCCTTTTCTGCACGACAACGCCCGTTTTGAAACCGCTAGGGAGATCGGAGATCGTGAGCAGCGATGCTAGGTCATTTCGCAGGTAAACACAGCTACTGGCGTCTCTGCGCTGGCTCGCTTCGCTTCCACCTTTGCTCTTCACATCGATGGCATAGATAAAGTAATAGTGTATGCTAACGCATTACATACGAGCGCAATACTTGATAGTGTTGTCAAAAACAAGCGCCCGACGATGAGCTCGCGTGTGAACGGCGTAGGCTACGGCCGGCACCCGCCATGCTAGGCCTACCTTTCGGAGTCGTGAATAATCAGCTGTTGCCGTGGTCAGGACGTGCTTGTCGTTCACGGATGCGATTTATTAATTATTTTGGGGGGGGAACAACACGTGGCTGTGTAATGTTGTTTGTTTTGAGCCTCATTCCGAGGATACCAAGTCGTTCGACCCTGCATGCCGAGGCGCCGCAGGGGGGTGGAGCCTACCGCTGATAGCTTCTTCGCCCCCGTGTGTCCCAAAACGTCGCATGTGGCACGCCGCACCATGCGACGCCGCACGCCGCATCACACGGAAAATCGCACGTCTGTCTCGCGCGAGACAGACGTGCGCCACCACTTCACCCAACTCTTCTGGCAGTTGGGTGAAGTTCGAAAAACCGGCTCCCGGTACACGTGCCAAACTTGCCTGACTGCGTTCTGGTAGGATCGTTAAACTATGCCACCCAATTCAGCCGGTCCTACGGAGAAACGGGGAAGGGGGAGTGGTCGACTGATATCCCTCGTCGTAGAGGCGCTGAGCAACACCGACTAAATTAGTCGGTGTTGCGCTGAGGCGTGCTCGCGCAAGGGCTGCAGCAGATAGTGCCTTGTCCTTTCCTTCAACCACACATTCCCTCCTTCGTTGTTTGCTGGAAGGTGCGGCTTAGCTGCGAATTTCCGGGACTTCGCTTCGCCTCGCAAGGTGCAGCCACAACCGGTCTGGGTTTTAGCTTTCAGCATAAACTGCAAGCACCACGCTGGTTCCGGTTTTTCCAGATCCACGGTGACCTCGAAAATGGCCCAGCTGCCGCCTTGTCTGCCTCGATAGCCTTGCTTAGAGTCGAGCTCACAATGGCCTTTCTTGGCTCGTGCGTTTTCTTTGCGCGAACTGGTCCTGGATCCCTCGTTCACGTCTTGCTGACAGGAAATCAGCCCGTCTTGACGGCACATCCTTGCTTGAAATGCGTCGATATATTTTCGTTCAGTTCACAAAGGCCGAAAGACTTCAATAGTGTTGACCTGCATAACACCCGCGAGCATATTCCTAGGCAGCGGCTTGATACAGTAGGCCGTTCGAATAGCATCGAGCGATGAGACCAGATCCGGAGGGTGGGATGAGGTGCCGTGGTCGATGGAGGCAATTAAGGATGTGGCGACGGGTCGGTGATCGGTTGAGGCGTTGCACCTGAGGGGAACGGTGATCCTCAATCAACTCGTTGAGAGTGTTGTTTACACGAAGGCGTAGAAGACGATCCTATAGACGGGTTGGGGGCAAGGCCAAGGGCAGTCTTGTATGCCCGGTGGATGAAGACGTCCATCTTGATGCGTTCTGATTTGAGGCCACGAGTATAAGGAAGGGCGCACATAATGCGGGAAACAACGAAGGCGTCAACCAGACAAAGCAGATCGTGTTCTCACATGCCTGCACGCCACGCGCGGACACGGGTGAGCATTTCTGCGGCAAGTTGTACCTAGAGCTTGTCGATGATGTTTGTGTTATGGCGGTCGGACTGTAGTATCAGCCCAAGCATTCAGAGATGGAGAATGATGGGCACGAGAGTGGCGTTGACGTGCACTGCGATGGTAGGGTGAAGTATTTTGTAGCGACGGCGGTCGGGTGGCCGCATGAGGAGGAGGGCCGATTGGGCCGCCGAGCAAGTGAGACCGGCCGCGTGCACGTCGGAAGTCATGACGTCGCCTGTGCGTGGCAACTTCTGCTCGATGTGGCCATAAGAACCTGATGTGACCCAAATGGTGACGTCGTCAGCGTACAGAGTGTGTTTGAGACCAGCGATACGGTTCAGCTTTCCAGGGAGCGTGCGGAGGGTAAAAATAAATAGAAAAAGTGGCGATACGGCACCATACGGGGTGCCGCGAAGGCCAAGCTCGTACGTGGGAGACGGGAAGTCCGCTATGAGGATTTCGGCTGTGCGGGCCGTGAGGAACGCGCGGATGTAGTTGTAGGGGCGGGTGCCGAGATTGAGGGCTGAGAGTTCGGAAAGGATAGCCGAATGAAAGACGTTGTCTAACGCTTTATGAACGTGGAGGCTAAGGAGAAATTTAGTGTCTGTAAACGTGGGTGGGTCGAGGATGTCGTGGTGGAGTTGCAAGAGGACATCTTGAGTCAAGAGTTGGGGGGTGGAACCCAAGCATGGCGTGGGGAAGGAGCTAGATGGTGAGCCTCCGTGTACGTTTGCAGGCGATCGAGAACGATGTGTTCCAGCATCTTGCCGACGCATCAAGTGAGTGAAATGAGCCTGAGATTCTCGACTCTGAGTTTCTTTCCTGGCTTGGGGATGAAAGCCACGGGAGTGTGTTTCCATTATTGAGGTAGGTTTCCCGATCGCCAGCACTTGTTTAGGAAAGAAAAAATTCGTGATCGGAGGAGCTTGTTGGGGACGCGATCTGTACCAGATGCAGAGGTGGTACGGAGCCTCATGCCGCGTACACCTCTGCTTCCGTGATGCCAGTGTCGAGTTCTGGGTTGGTACCTCAGTTAAGGATGCGAGAGAGGGAGAATATACACCATGGGTATGAAGCTGAAGTACTTCGCTGCCAGGTCTGCCACCAGCGACGGAGTGTTACCGGGGTTGGCCCGGACCACTCGTTGTAGTTGCTGGCGAGCGACCGACTTGGCGGAAGCATGGTCAAGGAGGTGGTGGAGGATATCCCAAGTTTGTTTGCCGCCCACCTGACCGGAGAGCTCTGAGCGAAGTTGTTCGCGCTGTTGGCACGCAAGCACGGTGGTATGCTGCTTAATAGCACGATCGAGGTGTGCGATGCGGTGGCGTAAGCGACGGTTGTGACGTCACTTATGCCAATGGTTGGTAAGTCTCTTGCGAGTGGCCCCCACATGGGCAAGACGGGAGTCGATCGCGGGATGGCCCTCCGTGATAATGATTAAGACGGTGACCGCATTAATATCTCCTAGTAGCTGGTTGATCCATGCCGAAAGGTCCTTCTCTGGCTTCAGCGGCACGAATAAGGGCGAGGAGTGATGCTTCTTCGGTGGCACGAGGGGGGTTGTACACATGCAGATTTAAAAGAGGGCTGCTCGCGTAGCTCAGGTCGAGAAAAACGTGGTGGAGTCCAGGGAAGCTAGGTAAGATCGGCTTGATTGACAATGAGCGTCCGCCGGGTGAGGATGGCCGCGAATGAATGGGGCAGAGGATCATAAGGTACTTGGTTGTGGGCAAGTAACACCAGAGGGAAACGTTAGTGTGATTGATTGGTATGGGAGGTTTAACGTCCCAAAACTACCATATGATTATGAGAGATGCCGTAGTGGAGGGCTCCAGAAAATTTACCACCTGCGGTTCTTTAACGTGCACCCAAATCTGAGCACATGGACCAACAGCATTTTCACCTCCATCTAAAATGCAGCCTCCACAACCAGGATTCGATCCCTCGACCTGTGGGTCAGCAGCCGAGTACCTTAGCCACTAGACCACTGCGGCGGGGCTACGTTGGCGTGAGTTTCTTGTTGAACAGTATTATCAGAAGAGACCGAGGGGTCTATTTGTTGAAGGTGGAAAAAGAGGTGGTTGCGCTTGTGCTGAAAACTACGACAGTTCCACGGATAAATGGTGACGACAGATTGGTGAGCCATTTTTGAGAGCGGATGGCATGCCCTCGGCTGATGATGGCGAGGATCGGGCTGCGAAAGTACAGGTGGTACGGGCATAGAGTGGTAACTTGGCTCGGATGCTTTCGAGCACGGTATAGTATTTGAAGGGTGCCAACTGTCGATTGAAGCGATTCGAAAGACGTCACGGGGGATAGGTGGCAAAGTGTGTGCACAGTGAATCGAGAGCTTTGTGTTGGTGGAGAGATTGAGAGGTGGAGAGATGTAAGGGGAATGCTTAGTCTGCGGCTCTTGCTAGTGCATCCTTCGGAGGTCTGCACGTCTATGTTGGAGGAGGAGTCAATGGTGGCGGGATGAGATAATAGCATTGTAATCGCCGATTCCAGCTTCTCTTCAAGTGTGTGCAGTTGCGCTTCGAAGAAATAAATTAGTGATTTCTGAGCCTCAATTTAGGCGTTTTGTGCAGTGAGCTACTGCCAGACGGGGGCGTTTTCTTGTTGTAGAACAACGACCTGCGGCTCCACGGGTGAGCCGGGGCGCCGCCGGCCGACGGTCGGTCTGGAGGCGCGCGCTCCCTTTCCTTACGGCCTGAGCAGACACGGGGAATACAATGGAACTTTTTCTATACAGTCACGACGGCGCGCTCCGCGAGAGGGTGTCGCGAGCCAAGCCCCCAAAGCCCATTGCGCTGCATGCGCTTCGTAGTAAACTAGCTGTGCCCGACCAATTTCTCGTGCTAATTACTTCTTCCGATCGTAGGAAGCGTTGAAGGAAGTACATGTGCGTGTGGGGACAGTGTGGCTTTCTCCGCACTTGGAAAAAGAAGACGCACACACAGCGCTACTAGCCACAACAATCTTTATTTTTTAGGACCTGACCACCTTATTTTTGAAGGAGGCGAAAATGCTTGAGGCCCGTGTTCTTAGATTTAGGTGCACGTTAGAGAAGCCCAGGTGATCGAAATTTCCGGAGAGCTCCACTACAGCGTTCTTCATAACCATAGCGTGGTTTTGGGATGACCATGCTGATGCAGATATCACCGAGTGCGTCCTTGTGCTCGTTTCTACAATGAGACGGGTAATCTCATCCTTATGACGATCCACTGAGTTAGGGTTACCTTTGTAATCATGATCGGTGTGACTAGAAGTATGACATGGCGGTAAAATATACGACCCCGCAAATGATGTGTTACTATGATACAGGGTGTGGAAAAAAAATCTGGAGAAATTCCGGCGCACAGCAAGCGGTGGCATATTCAGCGTTTTATTCGGGTGAACGAATGAGGACGTGACTGCCAGAGTGGTGTATTTTTGGGGGGCGACGCATATCACCCGCCCCCCCCGGATCCGCCACTGACCAGGTCGCGCCATTCGGGAAAGTAGCTTGCTGCCGTACGCATCGCACTTGGATACACGTGTCGCAGTGAGTTTTCCCGACGTATTTTTCGTGTTCGTGCCTGCCTGCTTTTGCGAAGAGACCTTCGTGTGTGCTTGGTGTTCTAGTGGAGCGCTCGCACAGCGCGCAAATGGTGTCGCGCTGTGCCCTCACGCCTTAAATTTAAAGTAGTCACATCTGTAGTCCAGTAGTCACAGTTTAAAGTAGTCACATCTGTCACAGCCTGAAATTCCCTCGCGGAAGCATTTCAGGCTGTGACAGATGTGACTACTTTAAACTGTGATTGTCACTACAGTGTTTTACCAGCAGTGCTTTTTTTTCAGTTCTCCATGCGTATAATGTTGCAGTACCAAGGAGAACATTCTGTTTCCCATTGAAAGGATTTACTGAATGTTTTTTATGTTTACTCTTCGCCTCCGGCGTGGCCGTCCCCATTATGCTGTGACTTTCACCTTTTTGAAGTATTTATTTCAATATTAAAGCACAATTTAGGATGCCTTCAACAAAAAATGTGCAATTTTGCTATTTTCAAGTTCAGCGACGGCCGGCATGTTTATTTGAAATAAACATTTCCAAAACCATAACTAAACCATTTGCTCAACCATGTGCAATATTCATCCTCTTACTTATTCTCGAAGTTAGAGGAAACTAAAGAAAAGGCTTTGTTATAACCGCGTCGATGCTCTGCCCAGCAACAAAGCGGTCGTATGAGCGGCCTGCGCCACCACTTCTGAAGAGCGGAAATGACCAGAGTCATCATATATACTTGCTGCCATGTTTATATCGCATTGGTATCATGAATACCATGTAGAGTATAGCTTCAGAAAGCGACACGGTAAGTCGGAAGCCAAACGCTCCCTGCGCGCGCTAGCCTCCGCAACGGCCGTGAGCGGGTTGGCTCGGAGCGCCCCCACGAAATTGCGGCCATAGGTAGCAACAACCCCCCGTGCGCAGACCGTAAAGGAAGGGAGCGCGCGCGCGCCTCCAGATCAGCCGTGGTTTAGGCAACGCTGGTACAAAAGGCGGAAAAGCGGGGACCGACTTGAGGGGTGGAGCTGATGAGGGACCACATGCCGCTTGCTGGAACGAGTGCATAACTGCGGGGGGGGGGGGGAGGCAACATGTTGTATTGGCGATGGTGTCAGGTACTGGGGCCTTTGGGCATTGAGCGCGCTGCACGTTGCGCTTTTTTTACAGGTAGAATTGTGCGAGGAGTGACTCCCGTTGCAGACGATACAGCGGGGGACGCAAGTGGATGTCAATCCTTGAGGCGATATGGGGTGAGCACCACCGCAGCGATGTCACAGCTGATACCATAGTTCCCAACTGGTCGGTCAAGTGGCAATTGAAGCAGGCTTCAACCATATGGCGGAACGGTACGAGGCAAAGCTGGACACAGAGGTATAAAATTCACCAGAATAATGTAGGGTTCATAGGGATCAGATGTGAGTGTACTTGCCCATGCGGCGGCCGCCCATGAGAGGGAGGGTAGGAGTCGTTGCTTAGAGGTGGTCAAGGATGGCTTGGCCCACGTAGTCATTGAAGGCGCGGTAAAGTATGCCCCTCAGGGCATCGTGTGGTGGGTGGAGAGGGGGTGGGCGTAAACGTCGACAGTGAAAGCATTCGCGGAAAGCGTGAAAGAGGTGATGTGGAGGTAGGCTTAAGCACGAGCCGAGTCCGCGACGCTAAGCGCGTGAAAGTGTTGTTCACAGGGTAGATCTGCCCCATGTCGCGAGATGTGGGCGGAAAGTCTTGCAGGCACGCTTCTTGCAGAAAGGCGGTGTACAAGTGCCAAGGCTGGAGCTTGGTAAGTTCTACAGGGGTTTTGGGGTAACAAACGACGTAAATTGCGTCAACCGGGGGACGAGGAAGCGGATCGTGGCGATGGGGCTGTAGCGTGCGGGCAGCCGCACTTGAGCTATGACTGACAGGCCTAGCTCATTGAGCGGCATGTTCAGGTGCTTTAGGAAGCACTTCCGGGCCACGCCGGGCGAAAGTTTCGCGATAAAGTTGGTATCGAAATAATTCAGACAATGTGCTTCAGCCACCCGAGAAGATATTATCTGGATGGGTTATACAGAAAGCTGGCGCGAGGGCCGAAAATTGGCGGAGCCGAAGTGAGGTGCGACTGCTCTCGATGTTGATCCGCCCCTCTCCCCCTTTTTTAACAAATCGACAATTACTACTGACTGGGCGAGTTGATGCACGATAAAATGGTAATGCTTTAGCGCAGCTCAGTTTGGGCGTGAAAAAATGGTGCTACAGTAAAGAAGGGTAAAAAATGCCCCTACATTCCCGAAGGAAATCGTGAGGAAATGTGATTGAATTTCTTGCGCCGAGAGAGCGTACCATTGACGGCAGACATTCGCCATCACTAGAGTGTACTAGAAGTGTACCTTCGCCGACCTCACCGAGGCACCCAGCCAGCAGCAAACGGTCAGAGTTTGGCGCGAGCGGACGGGAGAGTGGGGCGCAGAGAGGAGAGAGAGTGAACGGAGAGAGAAGAAGCGCGAAGCACTGCACCTACCCTCTCCTACACTCTCGAACCACATGCTCCATTTGCTAGGGGCGAGGATAAGCACACGTGCCCGCAGCTGTTGCGTAAGAGAGGGAGTGAGAGTGGAGAGATAACACCTGCTGGCACGGGTACACCACCGCGGACAACGACGGATGCCTGAAATAGCCCGACTAAGAAAAGTGGTTGCTTGAGTGTGTTGGTACGACATAGTTGAAAAAACAAACAGCACGAAAAACGAAAGACCCGGCGAAGAAGTAGACATACAGAGCGCTGTGTAAGTGTACTTTGTTTGCTCTCTCGTTTTTCGCGCTGTTTATTTTTCAACTATGCCAACTAACAAGTGCATTAGCACTTAAAACAGACAGTATGAGCTCTAACTCATACTGTGAAAAAAAGTTGGAAGTTATAACTCATATTGCCATCTTTTTTTCCTTCACCGTCTGCGCTAAAGCAATATAATTTTATGGCTAGCAGAAGCTGCCTGCGTTGGTGTTCCGATGTGAGAGAGGGAAGCGTAGGAGAGGAAAGAAAGGAGGACGGGACGCGCACGCACGATGGGAGTGTAATCGCAGCGATGAGGAATGTCTGGAGGAGAGGGGGGAGCGATGGAGTGGGCTCGGCAACACGTCAAGGATGGCGGACGCTTACCTGCGACGCCTGTTTTTCGTGCAGATGGTCGCCTGGTTGTGTTTCGCACCAGCCTCCTGCACGGAGCCTCACGGTACCGACGGAGGCCTGGTCCGGCTGCACCCTCGGCCGCTACGCCCAACCGACTTGCCGCTGCCGCCCTTCACGGAAATTCACACGGATGATGCGCAATGTACCGCCAAACCGCCACCTGATCTGCTCCGCTTCGCCCCCTCCCGGATGTCATGTGCCAACCACGTCACCGATTCGACGCCGCCAATTCACCGCCAAGATAAAAGCCCGAACATCACCCATGGTCCCACCAGTGGGCTCGGCAACACGTCAAGGATGGCGGACGCTTACCTGCGACGCCTGTTTTTCGTGCAGGTAACTAACTGTTACTCTATATTCGTCAAACCAACACGGTACTATGCATTGATAGTGTTGCCGAGCCCACGGTATTGTATTGCTGCCTTGTGTCAATACTGCTACTGTTTTCTAAATTTGCTACTTCTTTCCGGCGATATAGAAGAAAATCCAGGTCCTACTACACGTTCCGCTTCCAGCGAAATTCCTGGTGATATCTTGGCAGCACTCGATGAAATTATATTAAACCAAGACAACCTTATGAAAGAAATGAAAGCCATGCAAACTACACTGTCCCAGAATGTTAAAACGTTTGACGATATTAATCAACGGCTTGCTAAAATAGAAAAAGAATGTACCGCCGTAGGCACACTTCAGGCAGACTTTGAGGTCATTCGCTCAGTTACTGTCAAAAATTCCGAACAAATATCGCAACTAACCTGCAGTCTTGACGATTCAAACGATCACGCCCGGCGAAACAATCTCATATTTTATGGACACACTGATTCGGATCGCGAAACCTGGGCCCAGTCCGAGGAACTAATCATAAATCTCTGCAAAAATACGCTCAAAGTAACGCTCAACCCACGTGATATTGACCGCGCACATCGACTGGGATCTTTCCATTCTAACAAAAATAGACCGATCATTGTGAAGTTCACGCATTTCAAAGATAAAGACCGTATTCTTTCTAACGCAAATAAGCTGAAAAATACCACGTATAGCATTTCGCAAGATTACTCGCCTAACACCCGCTTGATACACAAGCAGCTGATTGCGTTTGGCAAAGCCCAGTCCCGACCCTATAAACTTGCATACCGAAAATTAATCATCGATAAGGTCACCTACATTCTTGATCCGACTACGCAAACGGTAGTCCCACGTGCCCCGTAGCTATCCGCTAAAGTCCGTACCGAGTCTAATGTAAACCTTATTTCGCTCATCTATACTAATATTAGGAGTCTACTGCCCAAACTCGATGCCTTGCACAGCCTAATTCAAGCAAGTGACTGTAACTTAGTTCTCCTAACCGAAACGTGGCTTAATGCATCTATCTTGGACTCTGAATTGCTTCCTCTGTTCAACAACTTCGATATTTTCCGTTGCGATCGCAAAAACAAGCGGGGTGGTGGAGTGTTAATCGCCGCTCACCACAGTTTACAATGCTGCGCTGTCGACATTCCTTCGAGTCTTGAAGTAGTCTTTATTCACTGCAAAGCTGCCGTTCCACCCGTTGTCATTGGCATCTGCTATCGCCCCCCTGATTCCGATCCTTCTTTCGTTGGTGAGCTTCATGATGCTCTACAACTATTAACGTCAGCGTCAGATAACGCCCCTATTCTCCTCCTTGGTGATTTTAACTTCCCGGCGATAACTTGGTCTGATCTAGCATTAGCAATGTCGAAACCGAACACTGAAAGTGACTTCATAGATACTTGCCTTACTTTCAACTTATCTCAAATGATTAGCTTTCCTACGCGAACGACTTTTAATTCATCAAGCTTACTGGATTTATTTCTCACGACCCAACCAGATAAAGTTTCGTCCGTTTCTAGTCCGAGCAGCTTCAGTGATCATGCCGTCATTCATGCCACTTTTCAATGCAACTTGCCCAATCCAAAAAAAGTAAAAAAGACGATAACCCTATACAACAAAGCAGATTATCAAGGAATGAATGATGAACTAGCTTCCTTTTCCGATTGGTTCCTCGTGGATTTTTCCAAACGTTCTGTTGACGAGAACTGGGAGCTCTTCAAAAACAAAATTCAGCAATTAATAAACATGTACATCCCCACAGTTACCATCACAGAACGGCCTACTTCGCCATGGTACAATAATACTTTGAAACGACTTAGCAACAAAAAGAAAAGACAATTTCGGTCAGCCAAAAAATCAAAATCCAGTAACGCTTGGGAAAAATATCGTGAGACTGAAAAACTTTACGCATCCATGATCTCGGACGCTAAGCGGACGTTCTTCTCGTCAACCCTACCAGACATGCTACGCACAAACCCCAAAAAGTTCTGGAACACTATCAACCCAACCCATGCTAAACCCATTTCTTTACTAGATGAAGATAATATTCCCATCCCGGAGTTCAAGGTCGCCGAAACACTAAACTCCACGTTTTGCTCAGTATTTACTGATGAACCTGACGATGCATTCTCATGTGTTCCCGATGTATCTCCATGTGTGCCGTCCCATGATTGCCCTGCTATGCCCAGTGTCATTTTCGAACCAAATGACATCATACAAGTCATTGATTCCTTAAAAGTGACGTCATCAGCTGGTATTGATTGTATAAATTCTAAAGTTTTAAAAAATACCAAACATCTCTGTGCTGTCATATTGTCGCACATCTTCCAGCAATCACTGTCATCTGGAGTGGTGCCACAGGACTGGAAGGTTGGCAAGGTCATTCCGATACCCAAAAAAGGTCCGTCATCCTCACCTTCAAACTACCGGCTCATATCAGTAACATGCGTGTGCTGTAAAATAATGGAACATATAATTTATTCTCAAACAGTCAAATTCCTGATCTCTGTAAACTTTTTCCATCCCAGTCAGCACGGATTTCAGAAAGGCCTCTCCTGTGACACACAACTAGCGCTCTTTATTAACGACATCAGCTCAAGTATAGATCAGAATGTTCCTGTAGATGCCCTTTTCCTAGATTTTGAAAAAGGTTTCGATAAAGTACCCCATAAACGCCTTTTTTAAAACTTTCCCGCTTAAACATTGACCCAGCAGTTCTAGAAAGGATACGAAATTTTTTGTCAAACCGGGAACAGTTCGTTTACTCCAACCAGACATCATCTACCACGCGTCCTGTCCTTTCAGGTGTACCTCAGGGTACGGTGCTCGGTCCCCTTCTATTTTTAATTTATGTTAACGACCTACCTAGCAATATATCGTCCCAAATCCGTCTATTCGCTGACGATTGCGTGATTTATCGTCCTATTAACTGCCCTAATGACTCCCAGATCCTTCAAAATGATCTAATAACTATAGAAACCTGGTGCAAAAAATGGCTCATGACTTTCAACATTAGGAAAACCTCCGTCATCTCTTTTCATCGCAGGAAATCTCACCCGGCTACTTCATACTTTTTTTCTGGTTGCGAAATATCCCTGGTGAATTCCTACAAATATTTAGGTATAAACATTACGCCAGATCTTACTTGGTCCTCCCACATAACAAACATTTCTAACGAAGCAAACAAAGTCCTTGGTTACCTAAGAAGAAATTTACGACTTGCTCCCCCTTCTGTTAAACTTTTAGCATATCAAACACTAGTCCGTCCGAAGCTTGAATACGCTTGCGCCGTCTGGGATCCCCACCAACCTAATCTATCCAAAACATTAAAATCTGTCCAAAATAGAGCATCTAGGTTTATATATTCCGATTACTCGCGCCACACAAGCGTTACTGACTTAAAGATTAAAGCCCATCTTCCAAGCCTTGAACTGCGACGTAAAGTCGCTAGATTAGCTCTTTTTCATAAATTTTTTCACTCACTGTCCGACGCATCTGTTATCATGCCCGCGCATCGCATATCTTCCCGCACTAACCACAACAACCCAGTTTACCCTGCGCATGCCCATACAACTGCTCACCTTCGGTCATTCTTGGTTCAGACAGCGAAGGATTGGAATGACCTTCCGTCCCACGTCGTGCGCCACTCCAGCCCCATTCTTTTCAAAGCGCACATGGAAGAAACCCTGTATTGCCCACCCCTCATGTAACACCCCTCCCTGGGGTTTTTGAGGTATAATAAATAAATAAATAAATAAATAAATAAATAAATAAATAAATGTAGGTTGGCAGACGCTCGCTGCGTCGGAGTTGCGAGGTGACAGAGAGAGTGCATAGAAGAGGGGAGGGGACGGGCATGCGCGATTGTGGGGCGAGGGGGGGGGGGCTAACGCTGCTGAGACGGATGCCTAGAAGGGAAAGCGAGTGCAGGAAGCGGCAGGAGAGAAGTTGAGAGAGTAACGCGCAGCTGTTGGAGAGAGGGAAGTAGGAGAGCTCCGCAAGCGTTGTGTGAGTGTGGATGCCGACGCTTCGGGACAGTGACGCCAGACTCTGCCCAGGCGGCGCTGTGAAAAACGCCGCCATGAGCGCCCCCATCGACGCGCCGGCGATAAATGAGTAGTGCAAAGCGAGCCGACCAGAAGCGAACGTGCATAGGCCCTCTTCTGTTGGTTTTGAGGCGTAGTTTCCTGAAAATCAAGGACCTGGCAAGCTTCTTACTCCAATCCAACCTCGCTTAAGAAGAGTAGAAGCTTATCAAAATGAACTGTGGGTACAATGCGAAAGATGTTTTAGTTATTGCAGCGTACTGCAAGTGGCACTTTTAGTGACACTTGCATTGGATGACATGGCATGACATCGATTACAGGCAAGCACTCCGACGTTCGTTCTGTAACGCTAAATGCGTTAAACTTAACATACACATGTTGCCAAAGCGAAGAAGTGCGTCCGGCACGAATAGCCCTGGCGATTTTCGTCATTGTAGTTGCATTCTCCATCGATCTCTCGCTTCCTGTGCGTTGAACTGTTTTATTATGTATGCTAGAATGTTTTTTTGACTGTTATCATCCGTTTGTATATACTGCAAATGGGGAAACATGCATGCCCACTTTCTCGGCTTTCAACGGAATGCAAAACAGAGGCCTCCGAGATAGCTCCGGCAATCGCGGAGATCAGCGGCAAGAAAAAAGAAACGGGTTGTGGTCACGATCATTTTGCAGTTTACTTGTATGGCGTACATGTTCGCATTTCATAGATAAAGCCCAAACTTAAAGCCTTGAAAGTCCTCAGCCGCAATGCTGTGGAGCTTCAGGTTATCGGCGGTCACGGCATGTGCGATGTTTATCGCGCGCGTCACCTGTCAACTGATGCAGGGCGTGCACCGTGGTGAGAGGCTCTGTTAAGCATCACAATAACATTTACCATGGTTCTCCTTCTTATCAAAGCTACTCAAAACCATAACAGGAGACCTGCATGATCACACTTTCTCACGCGAATGACTGTAGACAACGCAAGTTATTCGCTTACCCAACACAACAGCCCATATCCAGTGCTCTCGCCGTTATGCTTCACGAAAGCTGCGGAAAACAGTGAAACTGAAGTCCTTTACGTCCGTAGCAATTCACAACGCAACTTCTGCGTCAACTGGGGTCTTTTTTCGTAGAGCGCGGAGCTGTTGCGGCTGCTCTTGTTTTCGCTGTGACTCTGGCGAGTGAACCAGCTAGCACTTTACGGCGGTTCAGTTACGCGTCTGACCAGCGGAGAGAAATTCGTAGCTCTTTTTTCCGAGTGTTCATTGCGCAAATACGCCTAATATTTAGTTCAATTGCTGTTTCGTACGCTGTAGTTGCACCTGGTTGCACAGAAAATTGTGCAAGGCAGTAGGGCTTTGAACTACAGAAAGCTGCATCGACAGGTGGCGCTGAATGTCCGCGAGACTCCAGAGTCGGACGTCTATAGCCCCGAGGAAAAGATGCTCGTCTAAAAACTTTATTTGCGGGAACTTTTGGCCGGGAAACTGAAAGTCAGATTAAACAGTGGCACTGATACCGGCGAGCGGAGCACCTGTCGTCGTTATAACCTGATCAGCGGCAGGGCGCATCGGCATTTACACAAGTGGCGGCAGCGAACAATCGAGCATTGCCCCTGGTTGCCGTGTTTGTTCGCCAATAAACTCCATTTGAGGATCTAAGCTCCTCAGTTTAACCTTGCTCTGCGTCAGGCGTAACCGGTAGTACCTCCCGAACAGTGTAATAGATGGTCATGTCTCAGAGAAGTACATACAAACTTCAGTTGAGTGAGGATACTCTAAATGGTGGTGGTAGTGGTTAGAAGATAAGAGAAGGCACCTAATTTCTGCAACCCGGTCGGGAGCACGGCGCAGTGCCTGAAGAAGGTGCCATCAGCACTCGGTGTTCCCAGGTGGTCTCCCTCACAAGTACTGACCGAGCCCAATGCTGCTTAGCTTCAGTGATCGGACGAGAACCGGCGCATTCAGCATGGTATGGCCGATGGCCTAGATGGCGCTGAACCACTACTCTCCGATTGGTTGCTGCACGAGCTGTGCCTTGGTGCGCGAGGAATGAGTGCCTCTCACTCTCTTGGATCGTCGCCGCACATGTCGTATCATCGGTGGGGCATGAACGAAGTGGAGCGGCGGGCGTGGAGGGCCACGGCGGCTCATGCTCGTCCCCAAACAGAGAAACAGACATACAGACAAACACGCACAGACGTCAGACACACAAACATGCAAACAAACAGACAGGAAGAGAAACAGGCAGGCAGATAGACAGGTAGACAAACAGACAGACAGGTGGACGGAAGCATGGACGCACGCAGTGACGGACACTTCGCTCCACTCATCATCATTCACTCCATGGATATGCTGTGAAATTCTCTCATGTTTGCGTACTCGAGCCAAATGGATGATCCTAAAGTAATCTGGAATCATCTCAAACATTTTGGTGTGGTTTGCGTAAGGCAAACCACACCATCTACATGTGCAATAGACCTGTGACATAAAACAAAGAAAGGGGCATGTGTGGAAATATTATACAAGGCATATATATGCTGGCACCCTGATCACAGATTCACCACGGTGGATTGTCCCGTGACGTTATCCGCAAGGGGCGCTAGGGTGGTAGCCGCCATACTTCTGGTCTCACGTGCGAACATCATCGTCGGACCACAACTAAAGATCTCAGCAGCACGTGTTATGTCGATATTTTTCAGGACTAAACAGTATCGCGATGCAAGACCCGCCGCGGTGGTCTAGTGGCTAAGGTACTCGGCTGCAGACCCGCAGGTCACGGGATCGAATCCCGGCTGTGGCGACTGCATTTCCGATGGAGGCGGAAATGTTGTAAGCCCGTGTGCTCAAATTTGGGTGCACGTTAAAGAACCCCAGGTGGTTTCGGAGCCCTCCACTACGGCGTCTCTCATAATCATATGGTGGTTTTGGGACGTTAAACCCCACATATCAATAAATCTATCGCGATACAAGAGGATCACGATAGTATTTCAGAGATACTTTTGAGTATCTGTCTTGCTGTATCGAGATACTTTTCAAAAATGTATTTGTAACTCAGTAGTGAAACACTTTTACGATATATCGCCCGTATCACGATAATAGCGGCTTTTAGCTTGTACATATACTTCTTTACGTTACCGCGTTACCAGATACCGAATAGAATCTGTGCATGCGCGGGTCTTTACGGAACGTAAACCTTCACGTTTCCCGGCGGATGGGGTTTAAAAGTTTACGTTTCTCACCATATAGGAGGGTTGCACGTGACGTCATCCGCTTGAGGCCCTAGCGGCCTTTGCCTCTACCGCCATGTCAATGGTCTAAGCGCGCCCTTTTTGAAGCGGCGAGCGGCAGTGAGAGGTTGTGTGCGTGCCGCTACGTACGGTACCAACGTGGTGAAATTCGACTGAGTGCTTACGCGCGTGACTTCCGAAGTCCGGCGAAACTTCGCTATGAACATAAGGTTCACATTTGCGGCGGATATCGACCCGTTCGACTTCAGCAGCGATGAAGCTGTGCGGGATTTGAAGTGTTATTCCCGCATCAAGCTCACGGAGATTAAGGAACACCTTGTTGGCGGCACAAGCTTTGCAACAAGGGATGAGCTTAAAGCCTGTAAATTGATGGACACCCAAAACTATGTCACTGGCGGATGGGTCCGACAGCATCGAGTTAGAGACCTCGGAGACGGCCGCCGCGTCGTCGTCGGAAACGTGACTGCTTTTCCTTGCTCAGTGCTCGGACGAATAATTCTTTTTTTTTCACCGCGGTGGTGTCGTTTCCCGAATTCTTTGTGTAGAAGGGCTTCACCATTTGCAAGAGCATGTGAGGCGATACAATTGTCATAGTTTGTTCATGGTTGAGCTCAAGCCGCTTACGATCAAAAATGCTCCTTGCTGCAGGGTCCAATGACGCGCGTCGGGCAGTTGCGCACCCATAAATCACATAGTCTCGATTGTAACTGATCGACGTTAATGTGCTCAGCTCTTTAAAGCATGGGTAAACGAGAACGCACTGCGTCGCTGACTGTTTACTAACACGGATAAATCAGTAACACGTAGAACCTACCTGAATGATACCGCTGATAAGCAGCGATCGCGGTCGTAGTGCGCACGCTCGTCTCCTGCTGCGTAAACAAAGCTCCATAGCACGTCGCGAAAACCCAAGTTTTCCACCATAAACGCGAACCTCTAAGATGTTGCATAGGTTCTGAACACTTATCGGAAATTAAATGTTTAACGCACACGTGGTATAGTGTGTGGCTGAACCATCCAAACCTTTTCGATTGGTTTACGATCATTCTAGGTATGGAAGAAAAAAAAAAGCCGACATCAGACGCATTCTTATGACCAGCCTTCTCACTCGAGTGATTGTAGCAACCAAATAAGGCACAGTTCACCATTATGAGCACAGGAATCTTGCACAGGCGCGCAGCCGTGAGTGTACCTCGTACTAGTGTACGTTCTGCGACTGCTTGCCCGCGGCAACAGGGAGGGAGACCACAAAGATGGATGCGCTGCCTCTTCGATGCTGGCGCCATCTCGTGGGCCACGCCTTTGTGCAACCCTCCTATAGGCTTTACGTTTCGCACCCTAGCTCGCAAATCCACCTTCGCTCGTAGAAATTCGTGGTATCCGCGTTGCGGGGACTTGAGCCGTCGAGTTGAAATAAGCCAAAGTGCAAGCGCCAATAGCCATTACATTATTTCAGACGGATTACCATGCCTAAGACATATACGCCGTAAACGTGCAAGCTCCCGACAAGCTGGATGGGTGGCGCTATCTAGCGGGGCAATAGCAGTCATGATTTTCAATGACAACGAAGGTAGTAAGCTTAGAATACAGGAGACCACGCTAGAGATAACAGATAAATACAAATATCTGGGCGTATGGATAAGCAATGGGACCGAGTATCTGAGGGAACACGAAATATACGTGACGACTAAAGGTAACAGGAATGCAGCAGTCATGAAAAATAGGGCACTGTGGAATTACAATAGGTATGATGTTGTGAGAGGAATATGGAAAGGGGTCATGGTTCCTGGGCTGACGTTCGGCAATGCGGTCTTGTGCATGAGATCAGAAGTTCAAGCAAGATTAGAAATTAAGCAACGTGGAATAGGTAGGCTGGCTTTAGGAGCTCACGGGAATACACCAAATCAGGGAGTACAAGGTGATATGGGATGGACATCATTTGAGGGCAGGGAAGCTAGCAGCAAGATAAAGTTTGAGAAGCGATTGAGAGAAATGGGGGAAGAGCGTTGGGCTAGGAAGGTTTTCAGCTACTTGTACATGAAGAATGTCGATACAAAATGGAGGAAGCGAACCAGGAAGTTGACTGGTAAATACTTAGAAAACAGCAGGTGGCCAAACCAAGAAGAACTATCGGTTAAGAAGAAAGTAAAGGAAACGGAGACTGACATGTGGAGAAAGGGCATGATTAAGAAGTCCGCACTAGAGATCTATCGAACTTTTAAGCAGGAAATTGCCAAGGAAAGGATATATGACAATGCTCGGGGTAGTTCTCTACTGTTTGAGGCCAGGACGAGAGTACTGCGAACCAAGACAAATCGGGCCAAATACGAAGGGGTAGACACGGTATGCAGTGCGTGCGGAGAGGAAGAAGAAACTGCCGAACACTTGATAATGTTCTGTAAAGGGCTTCACCCTATAGTTCAGGATGATGGCGCAGAGTTTTTCAAAGCACTGGGGTTTAGGGACCGGGAGGGCAAAATAAACTTTAAGCGGGTAGACTTAACTAGAAGGAGGTTATCTGATTGCTGGCTAAAGTCAAGGCACGAGTGAAAATTAAACTCTTCACTGCAAAGTACGAATACTCAAACTCACTTTTTAAGGAAAAAAATAAATATAGTTTTTGGTTCATTAGGTATTACGGCTTGGTGGCGCTAGCCACCGCCCGACCTAAAGGGTACAGCCATATCCATCCATCCATCCATCCATCCATAGTGAACCAGGTAATTACAAAATTGTTATTGCAGAAACATCGTGCATTGTACGTCTGATGCAAAAACCGCGCAGCGGCGTCATTACAAATGAGTTACCTTTTTAATCATTTTCACCTCAAAAACATCTCGCGCAAGGCAACTTGTTCATGACTTTGGTTGCACAAAGTGTCACAAGTAGTTGGCACCATCGTTGAAGTAGCATTGTATTTTTCATGTTTTTGAGCATACGAGGATACTCTATGCAATAAAAGAACGTCTCGTAATTTTGCCAGAACGATGATTCAATCCTATGTAATTAAGTGCGATTTATATGCAGTTAGCATCGTCATTTATGGTTTGCCAAAACGTTAAGCTATATGCATTTACGTCCGTACGTAAACGATTGTATGTATGAGGATCTAAAACTTTGAAACATATCCGTTCCGGTAAGACGGTAAACGCGAACCGGTATCTCGTAACTCGCTAACGTAAAGTATACGTACAAGATAAAAAACTCTATTATCTATGTCACAGATATCTCGTTACGTTTTTTTATATGAGCTGACGCGTGTTTACAATGAGAAACATTGTTTTAACTGCTGTGAACCTTGGCAGTTGGCGGTGAGATATGCGCCCACCATTTCTACATTTCTGCAGAGGGCGAAACTGGCTCCTACATTCTTGAAAGCGAGCTAGTCGCTTTGCTACCCGCATCCCATTGTGTACCTTCAGGCAGAACTGGAATGAGAATAATCGCCTGCTTGAGCTTGCAAACAACGTTCTACCGCCATTTTGAATTCCAGCTGGGATATTTTCATTGTGAGGATCATTGTATACTGCACAATGGGCGCCAACCAACAGCGTCGTTTTTAAAATGCGTTCCCTCATGCCAATCGAATAAGCAGTGTTTTTTTTTCTCTTGTTTCCTTCCCCCCTTTTTTTGTGGCGCCCATCTGAAAAAAAATTGGCACCGTATCTGCATGTTACACTGCAAATGTTGTCAAAAAATATAATCTTTCGTCTAGGGAGAGTGAACAAAATATTTATTTGATGTTCTGCGCAAGAAAATTCATGAATGGTATTCTGAAGGCGCTGCGTCAGATTGCCTCGAGTGTGCGGCGGAGGCGAACGAGTACATCAAGTCACGTCACACGTGAGACATGAGCGCTATCTGGCAGTTATCTTGGAAAACAAAGCGCGCGGCGTGGGTGCCCGTCTCGGAGGTGATAAGGTGTAGAACGCAAGGCGACGGGTAGGTGCCACCACCATGTCGTCTTAGAAAAGCGTTGGAAACACTTGTCTTGTCGTGCAAGTGGTGCATGGTCAGCGCAGCGTAATAAACGCTATGGTCCTTAGAATTACTTATGTATGCCTCTTCTAGTAAAAAGACACACATACAGAATATCGACGTGTTATGATGCCTCAGATATGCGCAATCATTGTTTTTAAACGAAAATCGCACAAGTATGAACGCTGAATCTTGAGCAATATTGGTGGTCGCTGCGGATGGGGTCGGCCGTTTGAGGTATCGTTTGGTGCCGTTTAGGGTAGCGTTAAAGGCGGCGAACCGACTAATGAACTGACAGACAGACAGATCAAATTTTTTCATCCAAGGTCCTTAAGAAAGAATATTGTTTTTTAAACCGGAACTTATCGAGGAAGCCACAAACCAGTCAAAGAATTTGGTGTGATAGTTAAACCTTCCTCATTCGTGCTTTGCATATCATCGATTCCCACTGTCCGTAAGATTTACCAATTTTTTCCCCTCTCTCTCTTTCTCGTTTTTTTTCAGCGTAGTCTTAAGGCTTTAGTGATAGACGACTTTTTTATCTTGACTATCTCTAACCAGGTTCTAGAGTTTTTTTTTTACGTACGTACACTTGGCGTTACATGGAGGAGGTTTTCGTGTTAGGTATAGATGGTAACACTACTGTCCCCATGGTCTCTTCTCTGTACGTCCTTCCCTACAACTCGATCGGCTACCTAAATTTTACACTTACTTAAATGAAGAAAAATAGGGAAATCCGAGAGACACACGTTGTTTTCATTTCAAATAATTGAAGAACAGAATGCAGCCGGGGATTCATATGAAAATTCAACTGTTGTGGTCAATTAAAATGTAGAAGGAATAAGTTACCACAGGTGAGAGCCGTGATGCCATATGTTATTTCAGATGTTTTGGTAAATGGCCGCGCTAGAGGGAATGAGCGACCCTTATTCTTGAAGAATATTGTCTCACACAGTCGCTCCACAACGGAACGTACACGCAAGAATGTCGGAAGCACGGATACGGTTTTTGATACCACGATTTGAAAGCCAACGAGGTGACCCCACGCTATATATACTAGCACGTGAATACTTCCGAGAATTGTTTTGTACGCAGTATACTTCTAAAGAGAAAGCGCGCGTCGTTGACGGTACAGAGCGTTTCTGTAAACGAAGCTTTCGTCCATTGTCGACAGAATTGTCTGTTGCATAAGTCGCAGTGCACGCCAGGGTCCCGAAAGACGCCGCTTATGACACCGCGGCCTTGCGCGGAACCAATCCGGTGCCCCATCTTGCTTAGGCAGTCATCGATAGATGCCTTATGCCAGTGGCTTCGTGTCATTGTATCCGCAGACACGATGGGATGCTGCCCTGTCAGGAGAAGCTCATGGGAGCCCAGTCGGGAGCGCACATCGCGGCGCGCTAGTGTTTTGCAAGGCCGTGCGGTTGCAACCGACCGCAAGTGCACGAAGAGTCAGCACGGAGTGCGCAACGTGTGGCATACAGGGCCGCTTTGCCTCCCCACACGTGCGGCACCCTTGGCGGCGGTCGACTGCGCGTCTCTGCATTATCGGCCGCTGCCGCGCATGTACGCGTTGCCGCTGACGCGTAATAGACTTCGCAACAGGAGAAGAGCCAGAACACGGGGGTGCCTTCTTTGTCCCTGTCTCCTTTGTCCGTCGCCTGTCTTTGTTCTGCGCTTCATTAGAGGAGCGTCCACCTGTACAAGGCGTCGGGCGCGATACTGCTGCGTGCGTATGCGGCAGCGTGCCGATATCTGGCACCATCGGAGGTCCGCCTCTGCGGAGACCAGTTGCGCACGGCGGGAGTCTCCGATTGCAGTGCTGTACACCTAATTACGAATCGTCGGGTCACTGAAACCGGCAGCATTCTTTCTTTCTTTTGCCTTTTGCCGCGTTAGATTTACACTCATAATTGCGAGGTTTTTTATTTTTTCTTCCGCTCTCGACGAGATATTCTCGTTTCCAAGCGGAACACTACGTAGGTGCCGCCCTAGTTTACCACTCGCATGACGTATGTAGATGACGAAAGAACTATAGTCACAAAGTCCCGACTGGGTATGAATGTAGTTAGATACTCTCTTCGTCTACTTACAGTAGCCATATTAACCTTTGCAACGTGTTTCTCAGTGGGTGTAAGGAGCAAGAAGGCGGTGTAAGGTTTCATTTGACAAACTGTCACACACTTCGGGTGAGGCCCCGCCGATCTAAAATCAACGTGCGGCAGACTCGCGGGCTTCCACTTTACGCTTCGGCCTGCGACGCCTGAAAGGCCTAGAAGTGGCACATTTCAAATTTATTTGCAGGTCGGTCGACCCGTGCGGGGTTGCACGTGTGATGATGTATGAGCCTGAACGACGCACTCATAGAGCAGACACGGACATTTGATTAACACAAACAAGCATTTAATTAAAACAAGGGCATTAACAAGGAAATTAACAGCGACAAAACAAAAAATGCTCTAAAAGAACACTACAACTGGTACATACAAAACACACATACGTGGAATGTTAATAAAATGACAACACGAAGAAACAACAGGAGATACTAATAAAATTTACTAAGAAAATTGTCAGGCTCGCGCTTCCTAACGTCTAAGTGCGATGCAGCGCACACAACTACAATTAATTAAAAGCTGGTTATAATAAAATAACAGTTTTAAAAGTCACAATAAAAAGTTCCATACGGACCAGGCCAGCTCTTGGTACACGTTTGGGATTTCACGGGGTGTCGCTGAAGATCTCGCCAGCTTGGCAGGCGACGAGGGTGCCCGGAATTGCAGCCGTCTCAATACGTTGCGCGGGTCACTCCATGCTCGCCGCCTACGCGAGACTCGCGACACCGACGACCGCACTTATTGCTGGTTGCACGTCAACTGCCCATTCTGATGCAGTCCAAACTCTTTCTGGACGTCCCGTCCCCTCTCGAGGTTATTTCTTTTTCCTCGACACATGTCTCTCTTTTCGGTACAGGTGTAGGGAAGACACGGTGGCGCCGCCGCTGCGTCACTAGTCGCCGGATGTGATTTTCCCAACACAAAAGCGCCCTTCCTTGGGCGATGGGGCGTGCGGGCGAAACGAGGATTGCAGACGTTTGTGACACAAACGTTGATGAGGTTACCGGTTACTACATTTTTTCGCTGTTCTCGTTGAAACTACGTCACCTTCTGTACATAAAAGAACCTAATTTAGTGGTTGACTGTTGCAGGTGCTAGAGTCATTCAGTTACCGTTGGTGGTCCTCTTCACAATCACGCGCTGCTTTGTTTTCAAAATACACTCACACCTCCAGCCGCTCCCCGACATCAACATTCACGTGCACTTACTCACATGCATATTCGTACTGACTATAACATTCATTTGCGCTCACAATCATATTGAGTGACACCCTCTATACCATCTATCATATTCACACCATGAATAAGATAATATAATTAAGTAAAGAAAAGAGGATAAAAGTGTGAGTTGAATCCGTACCAGATGCCTTTAAAAGAACTTGCTGATGGGCTAGTTGGTGTAAGCCTCCTTGGTAAGACACAGCATAATCGAAAATAATTTTTATGGTTTTTTTCAAAGATTGGGAGCTGGGAAGTGCGTATATGAAGACCTCCTCAACATTTAATTCCTGTTACCAGAGAGACTCATTGGTGACAATTATCACCCTTAGCCACCCGGTTAACTAAGATTGAATAATAAGATTCTCAATGACTGCAGTAAGTGGGCATGTTCGTACAGAAAATTTATTTACTGGCAGCTCACTTCTGCGAGCTGTCACATCACCTGTAAATGAAAAGGAAAGCCTCACAGCCATCATGTATTAGGCCTTCAAGCAATTGATTATGTATCACAGTAATAACAAGAAACGCTCGCGGTTGTCTGATATATGGGTATCATGTAAGCCAAAAATTGTAAGTGATCTGCATTTAGCCCTCTCCACCCCACCAAAAATTTTGTGGAGCGCAACATTTTCGATAAACTATGTATCTGCTTCGTCTAACAAAGCCTTCAAATAGATGTTCCAGCCTGCAGTAATAATGCCACCTATTCGGCTACCTGCCGGGATGGAGGGGCCGCGAATTGAAAAAAAAAAAAAAACTGAATTTCGCATTTGCAGTCGAGCTCACGCTTCGTAAGCTTTTGTGGGCGGGTTATGTGCTTTAATGCACTCAAAAACATGCATATGGCCAATGAAGACGCAACACAGCAAAGTTCATTGACTTCACGAATACATTTAGGGTTTTAACAGCTGATTAGTCTGTGTCATGCCAGTGTAGTTAGTGTGGGAAAATTGATCGAATATCGTGCTTTCGAGTGTACGTTTTCAATCACCGTACGTGCAAGGTGTGCGTCTGGAAGCGATGTATCACGCTGCTCGTTTAGCAGCGTACGAACCAGTTCGAAGCACATTCTATTGCGTATTAAGCGTGCCGTTGCACGTACTATATTGGCTCATTCAGTGGTGCGTGACAAAAACTGCTACCGCACGGCTCATGCCGCTTTCTGCAACTGCGTAATGCGAGTTCCTAATCGTAATAACGTTTTGGTGAACTGTATAGCCTCAGGCTTAACAAAACAGTCCTCGGGTAGCCGGTTATCGCTCGCAACGTTGCAAAGAGTGTGCGATGGGACAGACATCTTATGGACGGGTATAGTATGTCTGATGTCCATCAAAGGAGCGGCTCGTTGTGCGGACAGCGGCGGTGGCCCGTGAAGCTGGGCCTGCAGTGGGCGAGTCCAGCAAAGCGAACGCGCGATCTGCGCTCGGAAACACCGAGCAAACACTAAACTGTCAGTAATGCAGAAGCCCTGTGCGCTCGCATTCGAAATAGGTCAGCACATTCGGGGTGGTGGCCCGATGAGCATCCTCATGCAGCGAACCGCGGGATTAATGGCGGTGGCAACGCCCACTCAGGTCTCACCACGGCGCGCCCCCGGCCATCTTGGCAGCAGTTGCTATTAATAGCACCCCCCCCCCCCTCCACCGTCCTCTAGCACAGATTCCCCACCAGCCTAGGATGAGCCGATCGATTGGCCAGATCTGGAACGAAACCATTTGATGATGACGGTATAAATGCCGTGTGCCATGAGTGCATGGAGGGCAAAGTCTGCAAGGTGCTTGCGGACGGCGAGATGGGCTCGTCTCATTGAGCCCACAATTTCGATTCACTGACGCTCGCCTTTCCGATACCCTGAGCCACCTGCAAGAGCGCAGGTGCGTCATTGAA
The DNA here is from genome assembly GCF_043290135.1 of Rhipicephalus microplus. Classification (NCBI taxonomy): domain Eukaryota; kingdom Metazoa; phylum Arthropoda; class Arachnida; order Ixodida; family Ixodidae; genus Rhipicephalus; species Rhipicephalus microplus. Next base: position 210,105,492 of record NC_134710.1, read on the forward strand.
ATTAAAATAAATTCTGGCGTTTATACGTGTCAAGACCACACAACCACGCATATGATTATATACTGGGGGAGTCTCTAGATTAAGTTGCACGACGTCGTGTATTTTAATGTCCTCCTAAGTCTGAGGTGCGTCCACCTTCTTTCTTGTTATTAATAAATTTTGCTCCCATCGAATTCGGGCGTTCGCGACTGAGAATCGAAATGGCGTTCTCGTACGTATGGTGGGCTTGCAGTCAGAGCCGCAAGCTCACGATGGCGGCCCTCGCGCTTTTGGACCTACAACCATATCGTGCTGAGCACGCTTTTTTTTTAACCAGAGAAAGGTGGATGATAGGGAGGCAGAAGTAGGGTGGACAAATGAAAGACTGCCGTTGCTTACTTTTTCTTGCATGTAAATCAACAATAAGTAATCAACAAAGCAGGAAGTAGGTGCACGAACACTGTAATCACCGCCTAGCCTTCACTCCGCCGCGGTGGTTTAGTGGCTAAGGTACTCGGCTGCTGACCCGCAGGTCGCGGGATCGAATCCCGGCTTCGGCGGCTGCATTTCCGATGGAGGTGAAAATGTTGTATAGGCCCGTGTGTTCAGATTTGAGTGCACGTTGAAGAACCTCAGGTGGTCACATTTTGGAGCCCTCCACTACGGCGTCTCCCATAATCATATGGCGAGTTCCAGACTTAAACCCCACATATCAATCAATCCGCCTGGCCTTCGGCATTGCCCTTTGTTACTAAGCGTTGTTTGCACAAGTATGAAATGCAAGCGTGCTCAATGAGTAGTTTTTTTTTTAATCATGTAACCGATCCGCCGTGTCATTGTAAAGGACGCAGGAGAACGCTATAGTGTAATTCGGACGAGCTATAATATAGTTGATGCAAATCAAATTCATACGCCACTTACGTATATATATATATATATATATATATATATATATATATATATATATATATATATATATATATTGTCACGTCGCTCCAGGGGGTGTCGACAAGGTTTATTGATGTCCGAGCAACAGGGCTCTAACCAAGCGCGTCGGTTGGGCTTGTTTGCCAGAGCGGGGGTCCACGCGCACTTTTTTCTTCTCTGTGGTGTGAGCCTTCACCTTGGCATACGACCCACTACTAGAAGTAGGTGGCAATATATATACATACATAAACGGGTACGTTTCCCGGCCTACAGCACTATCATATAAAACTATCATAGCTATTGATTGGTTCCGTTACCATCGTAAACGGGTATGTGTAACAGAAATGAGGTAGGTCCCACTACTCACCGCTGGCCCACTAAATATGAAGAGGGCAAAAGTTAGCCCAACAAATGAGCCAGTCAGTTTATGTTCCTTAAAGAACCCCAGTTGGGGCAGTTGAAATGAAGAACGAGAAATTGACGTGGCCAGCGCGTAGGCACGATAACTGCTGGTCATTGTGGGTAACTGACTGGGTTTCAAGAGACAAAAAATGAGGTGTGCAGATGAGATTAAGAAGCTGGGAGGCATGACATGGCAGCAGAAAGCACCGGAGCGGTTTAATTGGCGGAACATGGGAGAGGGCTTAAACACCCCCCCCCCCCACACACACACACACACACACATATATATATATATATATATATATATATATATATATATATATATATATATATATATATATATATATATATATATATATATATATATATATATATATATATATATATATATATATATATATATATAGCACCTCATAAAACTACAAAAGATGGCAGCAGATACGCTGAAATGAACCAACTATAACCCAGCAAAAAACCATCCCGAAAGCTCTTTGCCTTGCGGTGGGCGTAGTGAGGCAGATGATGATTATAGTGGTGGGGATGACGATGATGACACCGCTAAGATCGTTCTCTAAGGTTAACTGGTCAGAAGTGTTTAGTATGGTGCGGTAGGTAACGCAGTCGTCTATATTACTGGTTACGTGCATAGGTAACTTGGTTTACAGAGATGAAAAGTATAGCAAGCAAAGAACGGACCCTTGAGGTATTGCTGACGTTACTAGAACAAGAGTAGGTATATGTTGGTTACTTACAACGACGTATTACGATTTATAATTACACAATGAACTCTGTTATTCATTTTAAGATGGTGGGATGTAAGTTCACATTCGAGAAAGTTTCGTAAGCAGCCGCTGAGGAGCCACTTTATCCAACGCCTTAGCTTATACTCAAAAAAAAAAAAAACAGCGTCGGTCTGAACGTTATCGGCGATGTTAGTACATGAATGTGATGCAAGAAGACTGCTTGCTGCGTTTCACACCCCTTATAGAAGCCGTGCTGTGAAGGATGGAAAAGTGGTTGCTGTCGCAAAAGCTTATTGCGTGGACGTAAATGACATGCTCCATGAATTTGCAGCGAACGATTGTTAGGGAAATGGGGTGGTAGTTTAATAAAGAGTTTCTATCACCTGCTTTGAAGACCGCAGTGACCTTCCACATCTTCCAGTCGCATGAAATGTTTTGGGAGAAAATGAGTGATAGTACTGTGACAAGAAAAAGTGAAGCGCTAACGTTTTTTGGGGGGTTTAGGGATACTTACATCCATGCCAGCAGATGATAATATTTTATTTTTTCTATTATGGGCAATATTTAACTCGCAAAAACTTGATTGCTGGCCCGTAAAGATTGTGAATAAAGCCAAGCGAGGTAAATAGAAATGTATGTTTGATTATTCAGTAAAAATCTTAGCAAACGTAGCGTTGAGCATGCAGATTTGCACTATCTTCGTCAGCAATCACTTCACAAGAATAATTTATTAGTAGTGCCACGCGGTTTGTCAGCCTTTAGTGTTTTCTAAACTGCCTGTAAATAGCTTGCAATAGATTGGGAATATATAAAAGGAGTTGTTTGCGTGACTCAGGGCTGAAAGATAATTGCGGTCAGCTTCATAATACTTGTCCTATTCATCTGGTTGACTTGAACGTTTAGCAGATAATGCTCGAAAAGATAGTTGCTCGGGAATAGCACACCACCGCCGCGAGTGCAAACACTGTCATCTTGGTGCAAAAGGAAGCTCAGTAATTCTGACAGAACATCATCAATTATGCCATCAATCGGCCACGTTTTGGTAAGTATTAGTACGTTACTTTCAGAGGGTAATACAGTGATATAGATAGTTCCCGTGAATGTTAGTGAAAACAGTAGAAGTGAGAGAGTGTTGCTATATAGAAACCACAACAGGTGTCAATTTTTTTTTGTCCCGGTGCCTCGAGTGCTACGAAAGTTTGGTTCGTCCTCACAGTAGCGCGTTTGTTTCATGTGTAGCGTTTTAAAGTGTGCAGAAAATGATTTGTTCTCGCTTCTCGCAAGCGCAATCACTTGTTTTCGAGGATATTGGAGTGAGCGTGAGAAGCCTTCACGTTGCCCCACCGCGGTTGTCTGCAAAGGTACTCAGCCGCTGACCCGCAGGTCGCGGGATCAAATCCCAGCTGCGGCATTTTCGATGGAGGCGAAAATCCTGTAGGCCCGTGGGCTTAGATTTGGGCGCACGTTAAAGAACCCCAGTTAATCAAAATTTCCGGAGCCCTTCAATACGGTGTCGTATTTATGGTGGTTTGGGGACGTTAAACGCCACATATCAGATATTAGGCTTCTGCACAGAGGTGTGCTTGGTGAGCATGGGTAATGCGATGAGAAACGGGGATACTGCGCTATAGGCAGCTGCTTTCCCCCAACCACGTATGTCGTCCCACTTCCTGTGACGCTGGTAATGACGGCAGCACGTCATATCGATATTGCTCGGGAATCGCTCATCCGCTGCTCATCGACCAATTTGGACGCGCACGCGAGCTTATGGCAAGAGGCGCTCCCTCTGCGCACCTCCAAGTCGCGCGTGGGCGGTCGCTTCGGAAAGGCGCGCCGACGCGAAAGCTCGCCGGTGCAGAGGTCATGCGTGGCGAAACATCTCTTCGCTCGTTGGCGCGGCGCCGTGTGCAAGCAGGACGCGCGGAGCAGACAGGTATCGCGTTCGCAGCCTCATAAGCGATCAGCGACTCGAAGGGTTCGATATGCTTTCCTCTCCGACGCTTGCAGTATGCACGCCGAGACAAACGCGGCGACGCATGGCTGATGCACGCACGCTTTTTTGCGAGTCCAAACGAAAGCTGCTGCAATGGATTAAAAAGCAGACAATGCTGAGCTGGATAACGTGATCGATCTCTTGCGTCCGGCCCGGTCTGCCGGTTACAGTGCTCGTTCTTGCACAATCCTCGCTCACTCTACTGAGCTCACATCGAGGGTGCCGCAATTCGCATTCGAGCGTCGCTCAATGCGTGTGAACACGAACGCATATAGATCCGCGCCGCGAGCTGTGACCCGTGCCACGTTGGGAAGGAATGCTAGTATACGTTCGCGCGACCGGTTTGTCCTTCCTAGTGTGAAGTAACATGCAGTATTCAAGTACTTAAAGAGGGCACTTTTTGTAGTTTTTAAACTGCACAAGGTTTGGATTGGGCGTAGAACACGAGAAATGCTTGAGTAACTGACTTCCTCGTTATTTATTATCTTCCACCTCATCATCATAATCCTGGCTACGCCCACTGCAGGACAAAGGCCTCTCCCATGATGCACCAATCGACCCGGTCACGTGCTTTCTGCTGCCACGTTATACGGGCGAACTTTTTGATCTTATCTGCCCAACTAACTTTCTGTCTCCCCTTCGTCCATTTGCCTTCTCTAGGAATCCAGTCAGCTACTCTTAATGGCAGCTATTATCCTGCCTACGGGCGACGTGTCCGGCTCATGTCAATTTCTTCTTCTTGATTTCAACTATATTATCCTTAACACCGGTTTGTTCTCTAACCCACACTGCTCTCTTCTTGTCTCTTAATGTTACACCTATCGTTTTCTTCTCTATCACTCGCTGCGTTATTTACCTTCTTATTGAGGGTTAGTGGCACATTACCATCCATGATTTGAGAATGCTTGCCGAATGTGATCCACTACATCCTTATTATTCTAGTTATTTTACTCTCTTGGTTCGGCTCCATGGTTACTATCCTGTCCTAAAAACGCATATTCCACTGAAGAATAAAAGTACGTCGTTCAAGTTACTTTTGAATTCGGCAGCAACGCCCACGACATGTCCCAGAGGGCAGCCAAGTAAATCACATGGTCCTCATTCCCTCCGTGTGGGGTGTGATCCGCAGAATATGCAATCTTATTACTGCGCTCATCACATAAGCCACGTGAAGAGTAGTGTTGTTAGTGGAACTGCGCCAGAGCCCAAGAGAAAAGATGAGAAGAATGCAAAACGCCGATGTGTAGTAAAAAATTCGGTGAAGCCATAGCTCAGAATTTTTCTTCTGTTTGACAAAGTCAGGCAAAATAAACCTCCAAGACCCCGCGCCTCGTTTGAGCGACAAGAAGAGGCCCAGTGAGGCTGACCCTCGGTACGGTACCGAATGAATTTGCGCGGCCTCGCGCGACAGGCACCCCAGGCCGCGCTTTGTGACTTCTACAGTGCGGAGGTCAACCGCCTCGGCTGTGCAGCTCCTTCTAGGCCATGCAAACACGGCAACGGGGCAACATGCCGAGAGTCGTATGGCTCCGACCTCCAAAAGCAAACATGTGCCATGATGACCTCGCTGCTTCGCGACTCGAATGTCAACCCTGCAGGAGACGCGAGCAGACCTGTGGCGAGCAGGACCCGTGTCCGCACTGTCGCTTCGCGCTGTCGCCTCGGCACGCGACGGACTTCACGCAGGGCGCTCGCGATAGCGCGTATAAGCACTCGGGTGGCTGACTCAAGGCGGAACGCATCAAAGGCTTCACTTGGCGCGCTCCGTGACCGAGGCACGGCAAACGCACGACCCATGGAATGATCTGCTTGACGCGCTACGACAACATTGGTCTCGAACTGCGCCCGCGGGCTCGTCAGAAGGTCACTGCGAGGCTCGAAGGCATGCCCACTGCCTTGAGAGCCGTCGAAAGCAACCTAAAAATGTGTGATAAGACGAGAAAAGTTGTCCCCATCCTGTCTTGCTCTCCCTTTAGAGAAAGAGAATATATATTTGCCCAGCTCGAACTTAGCATGAATGTTCTCCGCAGGCGGAATATACATTGCTGTAGGGTGCAGTGCATACGGATGTACTGCGCTGAGCTTGCGTCAACTTAGTGCGGAATAACTGCAAGCTGCTGACTTGATGACGAGGCGGTATAAGCAATAATATTGAAGAATAAGATTTTATATAAAAACGCCGTGTGCTTACATTCGCTGTTAGCACAGGCATATTTTCATACATCATGACTTCATGTCCTGCTGGCAAATAACAACTTCAAATGACAATGACGAACTAGTAGGGATAAACTTTGTGGAGTGCGGTGATCAAAAAGACGCATTCTATACAGAGTGCGATGATCGGTAAAGGAAACCGGTTAGGCCACACTTGTCCAGATCGAACGCGCTGCAGTGATGAGAGGCGTTCGCTTGAATTATATAGCACTGGCATTACCTAAAAAGTACACACTCTTCACGCATTAACTGAAACCGTTGCATCTACGCTACTGCATGGTGTGCTTCAGGAGGTACACGGGTGACGTAAAGACGACAACGTCGTACCTGCGTTAAGAACAACAACGAAGAATGTCACGCACAGAAGTGAAGTGCAGTCTTTCATTTGAGTGGTGAATACTTATTTATTTATTTAATTATTTATTTATTTATTTGTTTGTTTCGTAATACCCTCCGGGCCAAAGGCATAATGAAGGAGAGTGAAACAAGATTTTTTACTTATACAATGTTAGCTAATAATAAAGAAAACTAAAAAATACGTTGCAAACGCACGATTGTAAACGCGGGGTATAAGCACCGCACTTCCACTTCATTTATTAAATGCGAAGTATTTTTATGCGTACTGCTAACACTTTGGGCGTCTATCTGCATATATGTTTATCTGTCTATCTAGCCACTTAAGTCTGGGTGCTCTCGTCATCATTCACTTAGCTTGGCGTGAACCAAAGTTAGTATGGGAGAGGTAAGATGGTTTCAAGAATACGACGCGTTGGTCAAGACATGAATAATGTCACGATTCCGTCACGTACGTCGCCAAACACTTCGCGCCAGACAGTGGCACATACCCCCGGGTGGGTATGTGTCACTGAATACTCGCATGTGCCCCAGGTGATTGACACTTAGTATCTATACACTCAGGAACGACGAGAAAACACAGGGACAATTTTAATTAGTGAGCGTTAAGAAAGACACGACATCGTCAGCGTTTACCCGACGAATTCTATAAATAAATGCGAGGGTTCCAGTAGGAGTTGAACTCGAGCATTCTGCGTGTCAGTGAAGCATTATACCGCACAGAGCCACGCCAGTTCACGGAACTACTTTTCAAATAGACCCTCATTATCATGCTGGCTATCCAATTTTAACGCATGAGCGTTGAAAAGCTCGTTTCGAAAAACTTCCGGTGTCAGCGTTGGTGGCGTCGTTCGTCGTGAGCAGAAAATCATCATCCTATGTGTGACCGAAAGATCGAGAACGATGCAAATAAAATAAAATGAAGAATAAATTATTGATTTGTGGGGTTTAAGTTCCCAAACCACCATATGATTATGAGAGCGCCGTAGTGGAGGGCTCCATAAATTTCAACCACCTGGGGTTCTTTATCGTGCACCAAAATCTGAGCACATGGGCCTACAACATTTCCGCCTCCATCGGAAATGCAG